>NC_045541.1:149387466-149571061 GCF_009769535.1 Thamnophis elegans | reverse complement strand
AATGGATGGGATGGGATGGGATGGGATGGGATGGGATGGGATGGGATAGGATAGGATAGGTTAGAATAGAGTAGAGTAGAGTAGAGTAGAGTAGAATAGAATAGAATAGAATAGAATAGAATAGAATAGAATAGAATAGAATAGAATAGAATAGAATAGAATAGAATAGAATAGAATAGAATAGAATAGAATAGAATAGAATAGAATAGAATAGAATAACAGAGTTGGAAAGGACTTGGAGGTCTTCTAGTCCAACTTCCTGCTCAGGCAGGAAACACTATACCACTTCAGACAAATGACAATGTGACATTGTCATCCTAAAAGAAAATCGAATTAAAAGCATGCTTCAACACTTAATGCCATAAACCCAGAGATTAAGTCATCAAAGAGATAGAGAAAAAAAGAAACCTCTGCTTGACCTCATCACCAAGCAATGAAGGCATGCTACCTCCCAAGTTCACAGAAAACTGAACACACTGCCATGTTTTAAATTTATGAGGCAAACTTTATCAACAAAGCAAAAAGATGCTGAGGTTAGTGCATCCATTGTGGTCCACTTTGATCTCTCAATGGCTTTCAACAACACCAGTCATGGATCCTTCTGAGCCAGTTTAGGGGAATTTGAGTAGGCACTGTATTATAATAGTTCTCCTATTCAGGGTTTGTTCCATTCACTGTTGTTAGGGAGTTTAGAGGTTGAGTCAGAGGCTCTTTCTTTGTGGAGTGCCTTAGGATTCTGTTCTCTCTCCACTTCCATTTAACATCTGCATGAAACTTCTAGATCTCCTGTAATCATGGAATATATTATCATCTTATGCTGATGTCACCCAGCTGCACATCTCTACCCTTGACCAATCAAGCAATGTCAGCAAGTCCTTTTCTGATGCCCAGAAAACTGTGGGGACTTGAATTGGGAAATACAGGCTTCAGTTCAATCCTGGCAAGACTGAGTGGCTGTATGTTTTAAGGCCACTCCACATTCAGAGAGCGTCCATCTTTAACTCTGCCCTTGGGTGAATTTCTCCAATCAGAGCTAATATTCAGTTTGGGGGCAATGTGCATTTATGGCTCCTGTTCAAAGAACAGGTTGCAGTTCTGGCTTGGAGGCCTTTGCACAAGTTTGTCTTTTGCATCAATTATGCTCATTGCTGAGCCAGGAGGCATTGCCCTTGGTGACCCATGACTTAGTCACTTCTTGCTTGGATTCTTAACAAACTCTATTTGGGCTGCCCTGAAAAAATCAGAACTTGTAGTTGACCCCAAAATGCAGTAGATGGAATTTTTGGCTTCTCTCAATAAGCTCATATAACATACAGCACCACTTTTGGTAAGCTTCTGGGTGCAATTGAAGGTTCTTGGAATTACCTATGAAGGCCTATGTGCTATTTATAAATCATTTAAATAAATACATGGTTGTTTGCTATTTTTTCATAGCTTCTTTTACAAAATTTTGAATGTTTGTCTAATTGCCACATATTTTCAAACATTTCTGTATCCAATTGTGTGGAAGAGAATCAGGCTTATTGTTATAATCAGTACAAGCCATTATAAGTTGCTTTTCTTCATTGAGATTCTAGGGTCATTTTATCAATCAGCAATTGATCCTTTGTGCCTCATGAAGTGAACAGCTACTCCTTTTCTTCAGGTGGATACAATGAATTTTTGATTAAACAGTTCAGCATTGTAGTGTTAATGTACAAGTTAACAAATGGAATATGTTGGCAAGCAAATAATTGGACTGTAGTTATTTACAGTCTGTTCCTGTCTCTTATTAATATAAATGTTCACTATTGTGATCCATTTTGCAATTTTCCCAGTTATAATATTTCATTAAATAGCCCAGCTTTCCTAGAGAATTGTCAGACATCAAAACTCATGTATTTTTTTTTCTTTCCTGATGCAGTCCAAGGCTTAAGTTTCTTTGCTTATTTTTTAATCGTTTCATGATGATGATAAAGATTTTTAATCAAATGATGATATGATGGTGATGATTGTACATCCAAATGTTCACTAGGAAGAGATTATTACTTAAAGGGTGACCTCTTCCTGTCCACCAGATTTATCCTAGCCATATTGTTGCTGAGATCTTGTTGGTAGTAGGAACTTGGACAAACTCATAATATCGGAAATAGATCCAAAAATTCTACAAAGTTTCATTTACCCAGGGCAGACCAGATAACTCTAAGCCTTCTGTTCCTATTTCTAATCTCTCTGAAGCTCAGGTCTTTATCTGTTTCTTTGGACCCCTGGCAAGGTTCAAAAGCTTAAAGATGGTGCTGAGGCAGCAACTGCCACGAAAAGAGAAATTGCCACTGTTCATTAAAACACCACTGAGGAGATTGGGGAAAGGAAAAATTGGACATATCTGCCCTCATATCAAAGTAATCCTGCAATCACCAGTGGTCTCCCCAATTATAAAGTCTTGCAAGAGGGAAAGAGATGTTGAAAGAAAATGCCTACCACTCATTCCACTTCATTGCTTCTCAGTATTTCGTCCCAACATCCAAGTTTAGCAAAGTTTTATGAACTGTCTTAGCTAGTTGAATGCCTTAATTACAGTTTTTATATAAAGTTCAATGAGTTAATCTCTTATACTTTTCGCATCTTCAACCTCAATAATCAATTCCAGCATATTCTTTATTCTTCCCATTATGCCCAAAAATCATCCTCTCAACCTGTTTTAAGATAATGACTATTAATAATCTTATTGTGAGAATATTTTTTTTCACTTGAAATTTCATCTCATTCTTCTTAAAGAAAAGACGCTAGAACTTCAAAAAAACCTCAGGTTTTTACAATGTGTTCTAAAAATCCCTTCATACAGTTCCAGTGCCCTGCACATTATATCCTGTCCTGATCAGAAATGGTTGTAGACTTGTAGTTATTTGTCTTTCGATTTGTTTGGTTTTCATGCTAAATTATAGGGGGGAAGATCTCTGTTTTTCTAAATTCCAGTTTGAAAATTAAAGGGGATTATACTATTATAACAATCATAAAGATCCTAGTTTTGTGATGGCAAACCTATGGCACATGTGCCAGAAGTGGCATGCAGAACCATCTCTCTGGGCACAACATCCATGTTGCTGTTCTGGGTTCCAGTGCACTGGTTTTTGTGTGCATGTGGGAGTGCCAGAAACCAGAAACCAAGTGGTCGGTGTGCATGCGCATGCTGGAAACTGGAAACTCAGCTTCCTGGCACGCACGTGAATGCTGGGAAGCTGGTCTTCTGGTTTCTGGCACTCCTGCATATGCGCACTAGGGAGCTACTCTTCGGGTTCTTGTGCTCCCGTGCATATTTGCCAGGGAGCTGCTCTTCCAGTTTCTGGCGCTCCCCCGCATGCATGCCAGGGAGGTGCTCTTCTGGTTTCTGGTGCTCCCATGCACATTTGCCAGGAAGCTGCTCTTCCGGTTTCTGGTGCTCCCCTGTGTGTGTGCGCGCTTTCATCTTGGCACTCAGTGCCAAAAGGTTCGCCAACACTGTCCTAGTCAGTCATTCCTGGAGTTCATATCCAGCTCTCAGAGCAGATCAAATAATCTCTTAGTGACTACATTCAGGACAGTTTCCTCTGCTGGCTGGGGAATTATGGGAGTTAAAGTCGACATATGGAAATTTCTGGAAGTTGGAATACACACAATTGACAACATTGAGAACTCTGGTTTAGGTCATCTTTTTCTCCACATTCTGCTGATGTAAAGGATTCCATGACTCCTTTAACATCTGAATTTTTTCAGAGTGACACTTTTTAATGCTGCTTTTTGATGGTCCCAGATTAATATCTATAATTTACTAGCTATTTGAAGCAACACTGAAAATTTGCCATCAATAAATAAATTGGACGCAGTTCTAGGCTATTATTCATCTCACAACTGAAAGCAAGGGCACTCTGAAAACGAGAATAAAGAATCTTATCAAAAAAGTGGCAATTTAGATATTTGGATGCCAAACCATAGCACAGATGCCATTTGGGTTTATTAAAAGCAGCTCTTCAATTCACTGTATCTCTCCATATGCTTTGATCAAAGCCATAGGTCCATTGTCAAGGTCCCCTCTATTCCTTTCTCAAGCATTGTTACAAGCCTTAGGGAATGGTGGGTTGCCTTATCAAAGATGAGTGCAGAGGATAGTAGTACTGGCAGGCATTTCATTACTTTTCCTATAAGATGTATATTTTATTGCATTTCTGTGAGGTATTGCGGATAATAAGTATGACAGCTAAATTTAACTGTTAAAGAGGATCCATAGCAATAATAGCTCTGGAAGAAGGCTCTAATGGCTATTTGTATATTTTTAAGAACCTCGGAGGACACAGAGGACATAATGCTCATTGTAGTATTTACATTGAGGTGAACTTTTTTGTTCACTAAAATCAATGGCCCAATAAATAAATATGTGGAGTTGTAAAATAACTCTTGGAGATATGATATTTTACATACCAATCCATACTTTGGATTCTCCATCATGTAAAACCTATGGGACAATTGCCCCCCTTGCTCTTCTTTAAATAAAAAATAAGAGACTTGTTTACTTCTGCCTTTTGGGAAAAGAAAAGACAGAGCTATGCAACTGAGTGACTTGGATGCAGCTCAATATCTCTGTCGATTTTCTCCTCCAAAAGGCCTGGGAATTGTTAAACTCATTGTGGCTATCATTCTTGAATTAAGCTAATAGTGAGCAGTTGTGCAGCTAGACCAAGAAAAACATCCCTGTTTATACAGATAATAAAAGGGAGAATATAAATAAATAAAAGCTTAAGTTTTCAAGCATGTGATCATTCTGGGTAACCAGGTTCCAGAATGGTGTTTCTGATCTCAGCATTTAAGATTATAGTATAAGAAAGAGATGAAAAACTATTTCAATGAAAATAGGCATGTAAATGGTAAGGGGATAGAAAAGTTACTTGGAGATTTATACTCCCTTTTATTCACAAGGTCCAAGCCATATAAATAATGCACCCAGCAGGCCTACAATAACCTTTCTTTTGACAGCTCATCTTTAAAAATATACTGATCCTCCCCTTCTAATGTCTCTTTAAAAGGCTCTTCTGAGAATCTAGCACTTTTGTCATCTCTGGTGCAATTCCTTGAAGAAAGGGTGGCATTTATCACAGATAATGCTGCCCACTGTATATAAGCAGCAATTGCAAGAACAAGCCAACACAGAGGAGATTGAGAGCTTGTGTATGCAATCTCATTTTTAACAGATTTATAAACTACTAACTGCAATTGACTATCACATTTTGTTTATTTGCTTGTCAAGGAGTTCAGGGTGGCAACTGCTCAAATATAATCAGTAGCTGAGCTTCTAGGGTGATTTTCAACATTCATGGCAAACATATTCAAGTTCCATTAGTGCAGCCACTCTCTTTTACTTATTCCTTCTTTGTCCTTAACTCCATCTGTAATCACTGCTATGAGGGATATGAGGGCCAATAGGTTTTCCCAAGGATGGCTTGACCTTTTGTCTTGGACAATGATACCATCAATTCTAGTGATGACAATTCCATAAATCAGGAGAGCAGAGAGAATCAACACTATGGCACTTTGAAAAAGTTATGGAAAGCAATATACAGTATATAAACAAGAACTTTCAACAAGGCAAGTATTTTCTCAGGCATTCTCAGTTCCTGAATCTGAGAACTTCTAAAGATCAGAAAATAATTGATGTTACCAAATACTTCAGTAGATGAATCAAAATTTTGGATCAGCCCTATTTAAGGGTATAGCATCATTCATCTTTTCTTTATTTCGCAGAAAGAGAAAGTGAATGAGGTAGCAAAAGAGAGAGACATTTGGCTAATAATTATAACAAGTAAATGGATCCGTGTACTTTAATAAAATGTTCACTTCAGATATGAAAATATAGAAAGGTGGAGGGGAATATGTTATCTGTTGTGAGGAATGTGGTCAAAATATGCCAAATAGCTGTATATAAGAGCACGGCTGCTTACTTTGTATTAGGAAAGGAGCATTGGTTGGGTTAGATTCCAGGAAGAATGGGGCACTTAAGAAGTGTGGTGCTAGAACAAAATAGATGTTGAATGACTGTGAATTGAATACTAAAGTGGGTGAGCAATAGAAAGTAGTACGTTGAAATGTTTTTTTTATATTGAAAGAATGAACAAATATTGAATTGCAAAACAATAAATGAAGCCAGAATGAATGAATCAGAAGTAGGAAAGATCAAAAAGTAATGCTTCATAAGAAAACAAAATGAGAGACAGAGACAGAGACAGAGACAGATAGGCAGGGAGAGAGAAGGGGGAGGGAAGGGTAAAGACATGCAATATGAAGTAGTGTTCAGACTTGGTGGAAACAGAAATCTTTGCCAAGATGAATGGAGTATTTTTTAATCAAATTTGTATGCCATTTATCTCATGGTAGAAAGCAACATTGAGTGGCTGAGTATGCAGTATGGAATACTGCATAACATTGGTTATCTCCCAAAGGGGATACTGTCACAGGTATGCATGTATGTATTTAACTGGTCAGCAACTGATGACAGTGTCTATGGATTCTCAGTCATCTAGGTCATGGTTATCCCAAACATGCTTTTTGAAAAGGCAATTGGACTTTCTTGCTTTTTCCTTGAACACATTTCACTTCTCATCCAAGAAGTTTTTTCATTGAAGAATTGAAGATTTGAAGAAGAAGCACTGAAGAAGCTTCTTGAATGCGAAGTTCAATGTATTTGAGGAGGGAAAAATATAAAGTCCAGTTGCCTTTTGAAAAGGCACCTTTGGGATAACCTATCAAAGTGCCTGGTACATTTTCTGAAAAATGGTACTTGTTGCCTTCCTTCCACTGAGGCTGCCACATTTTTCTCCCAACAATTCCTTAGATTAGGGTTGCTATATTGCACAATATGCTGAGAAATCATAGCCCTATTCTAGAACAACATTCTCCTGGTATAGCATCATTCATACAGAAATATTACAGATTATTAGAAAGCATAATGAGCTTTGGTGAAACAAATGATAAAGTGAAGATATAACATGCTCAGGGGGAGAAAATGTTCCCATGTTACACATTAAGCCTTGGCACCAACAAATAAATAATATCCTACTCTGTGAGATACAAAAATTCTGGCCCAGGAAACTCTGAAGGAATTTGTGAAAGTAAGTGTGATTCTTATCTCATTTCATTTAAGCACCAGCATGAATATTATTATTAATACTAGTTCATACTTTGTTCCAGTGGTGGGTTGCCAATTTTTTACTACCAGTTCGGGCACACTCTCATGCTTGCTCGCATTTTCATGCATGCTTGCGTTTGCACACGCATGCGCAGAAGCACCTGTCCAGGTGAGTGGAGCCTCCCGCCACCACTACTATCGGTTCACCCGAACCGGGAGCAACCCACCTCTGCTGTGCTTGTATGTTATGCTTACACACATTGCTGAATTAACCCATTTTCTTGGTTTCCATGATACTTTGAACCATGAACTAATCAAGCAAGCACAGTCTTTGTAATACAAGCAGCCAAGACACATTAACACAATTTCCCAACCAAAATCAAATTTTAAGTTTTTGCTCAGTCCCGAACTCTCCTGGTTAAGACTAAACACGATTCATTAGTAGAAAACTTTTGTTACCTGATACTTCAAACTAATCCAGTCTGTCCATAGGCAGCAATCACTTTAGAACTTCAGAATTCTCAAAAAGAAAAGAGGGATTTAAATGTCTTTAATAAATAAAATATCAGTGTAGATCCATCCACAAGTGTTTGAAGATCAAGAACCAAGGACAACAACAACAACAAAATCCTCTCCTTCTGTGTTATTTTATTATATTATTCTTAGGTCACTCTTCATGACTTAAATGTCTCTAAATCCCAAGGGATTTATTATTTATTTATTATTATTAAAATTTAATAAATAAAATATCAGTGTAAATCCATCCACAAGCGTTTGAAGATCAAGAACCAAGGACAACAACAACAATTTTGATAATCTTATCAAAATTACATCTGCCTCTCATTTTCTCCCAGCCTTCCAATTCTAGTTTTAAATCAATATTTCTTCCCTATCCCATGCCATTGTCCTAAATACAAAACAACACATGGCAAGGGCCTCAACATGAGTAATGATTGCACATTTATGGGGGGGGGGGGGTTTAGAATAATCAAGGGATCAGTTAATCATCAGGATGACTTCATTGCACAGAAAATCTTCCTTAAGCACTACCATTTATACTTTCAAGACTCAGTGATTACCTCATTGTATCCTGGCCTGCAGAATTTGAGAAATAATTACAAATTAACTTCAGTGCTGGTATTCCAGCTAGAATAATCCTGACCTACATGATTTTCCCCAGAGAAGTAACTCATGGTTCCCTACTTCAGGAGAGGCTTTTCAGTGGCAGCACTGGCCTTTTAGAGAAGCTTCCTGGTTGAAATTAGATTGGCTCCCTCCTTAACTGCAGTTTAAAAACAACACTTTCATCAAGCATTTAATAGTTAGTGCTGTTTCTTCTTTCGTACTGTTGTTTTTCAACTATGCTTTATTTATAGATTTTTACAAGTGGGTAGTTTAATTGCATATGCCTATTGCCTATATCTATGAAGTGGTGAGAGTCCTTAATTGGATTACAGTGGGATGTAAGTTTAAATAAGTAAAGAAATAGTTCAAAAGCAAGGGAATTGGGCACTAGAGGAAATGTATGCTTAAGCAAAGCTGTGTGGTTCGTTCAGTTCAGTCTGATCCAGTCCAATTGTCTCTCCAAGCCATCAAAGATCATTCTAAGCCCTCTGTTTTACAGACTTTTTGACCCAAGGCAACAGGAACTGGACCAGAAACTCATGATTGCAATGCAGTCTCTCACATAAACTTTTCTAACCTTCTTTATAGCAAGTCTTCCCAAGACAAAAATAATAGAGAGGGAGGGAGAGAGGGGGGGGAGGGAGGGAGGGAGAGAGAAGTTGTCTGAGGATGGGCTTCAGTATGAGTCTTGTTAGGAACATAATCTAACAGTTGGGTTGGCAATATATAAATCATGTAACAATGCTATACCTGTTTCTTTAAATCATGCTGTAAATGTGATTGGTTGCTGTTTCCTATCAACCATAAGATGGAGCCAGAATCACTGTTAGATGCTGATCTGATCTCATTTGGAAGCTGGCTGTTAGAAGTGCCGTATTGTGATCAGTGTGAGCTATTGTAAGTTTTGCAACTGTTAGGAAACTTTGTGTACCGGACTGTTTGTATGATTATGGACTATGTTATTTGGATTATCCCTTAACTGAAAGACGTTGATGACTGATTGTCTTAACTGTGTATGACTTGGACTGTTTGATGGACTCTGATACCTCTATTTCCATGAAAGTAAAAGCCTACTTAAACTGCAGTGTCTCTGTGTGCTGGTTTGTGTGTTCTCCAACAACACTCTCACAACGCTTCTCTGAACATACTCGCTCTCCCAATGGGGAGCTTACCTAACAAGTCTGAAAGCTTGAAAGACCAAAGCTCTGGTCCCAGTGACTGACTCAGATTGAATCCTGCAAAAATTGAATAATTTGAGCTACGTTTTTGTTTATAGCAGAGACAGCAATACAGAGGCAAATCTAAACCTATGAAACATTTGCTGAAGTTTAAGGAGATAAAGTTGGAGGAAACTTTGGAGGTGTTTCAGGTTACTAGATGCAGAAAAACTATCCTCAAGCCTTTGCTTGAAGACCGCTAGCCAGGAAGATCCATCAACTTATAAATAAAATCATTGTCAAACTGTTTCTATCATCAAGATTGTTCATCTAATATTTAAGTGAAATCTATCTCCTATAATGTGTTTCTTAGAGCTAGATAATTTTTATGCTAAGAATTTATAGCATCATCCAACCATTGCAGCAGTAATATACAGTAATGTGGATAGGTTTTATATGGCACATTATATTGACTAAATAATGTTATAAATCAATAGCACAGAGGTCCTTAACATCCTGCTGTCAGAGCCAACAAAAATCTTTGTCCTTACTTTTTTGTAGACCATTATTATCTCCCCTGCCTCTCCAGTTCTCTGTTTCAGATTAGACATGTCCAATTCCTTCACATATTAATCACAGAATATGTTTTTCATCCTGTTGACAGACCTCATCACCTTCTATCATTTTCTTGATTATAGAGATTACATTCCTCTATAGCCTTCATATCCACACTTAACAAATATACTATGTTAGTTAGGGGAGAATTAAAGGTCTAATAGAGCAGGGGTCCATAGCCCCGGCCCATGGACCAGAACAAGTCAGTAGCCCATTGGGAACTGGGCCACACAAGCAGCAGGCAAGTCTGCGAAGCTCCATTTGTGCAAGCAGCAGACCCATGCATGAAAATATCCCCTCCCTCCATCACCAGCACCACCATTGCCAATCACAGAAATCTTGGGGACATTTCCTTTAATAGAGAATAAAGTACAACTAGTTGAAACTTGTAAACAATGTTTCTATTAATGCAGCCAGCACCTACTGTATTTTTCGGCGTATAAGATGCACCGGAGCATAAGATGCACCAAGATTTTGAAGAAGTGAATTAAAAGAATAAGTTTTTTCACTCTGCAGACCTCCCAAAAATGGCCTGTTTTTCATGAAAACAGGACCATTTTTTGCCAAAAAGAACGGGCATGCATAGCCTTTAGGAGGCTTATAAAGAGCTCTTGGATTGGGGGGGGGGCAAAAATGAGCAAAAAACAACCTGTTTTTTGCTCATTTTTGCCCTCCCCAGCCTCTAGGAGCATTCTGGAAGCCTCCTAAAGGCTGTGCATGGCCATTTTTGCAAAGGGGATGGGGTTTCAGGAGGCCAAAAATGCTGTATTCAGTGTATAAGACACATCCAGATTTTCACCCTCTTTTTTGAGGGAAAAAAGGTGCGTCTTATACTCCAAAAAAATACGGTAGTTGATTTTGGATGAAAACTAACCATGGTCAGATCTGGCTAGTGGTTAGATGAGATGACTAGGAAAGTCCAGGCCATAACCTAGAACAGGAAGCTGAAAAAGTAGCATGGAAGAAGATAATGTCCAATCACTCCTATACTATTGCTGCCACATGGGCCTAGCTAGGTAATAGCAGTAGACTTATATACCGCTTCATAGGCCTTTCAGGCCTCTCTAAGCGGTTTACAGAGAGTCAGCATATTGCCCCCAACAATCTGGGTCCTCATTTTACCCACCTCGGAAGGATGGAAGGCTGAGTCAACCCTGAGCCGGTGAGATTTGAACCGCTGACCTGCTGATCTAGCAGTAGCCTGCAGTGCTGCATTTAACCACTGCGCCACCTTGGTAGTTCATCAGTTCCAGTTGAAGTATGTTTTCTTTTTACCTTTGTAGATATTTCAACAGCCAATGCATCTTATGGTGATGAGATGAGTTATGCACCCTAACAATATCCTGCTAATCTTTTCTGGGAAAATGTAGCAGAACTCTGACCAACCATATTATCCATCAGCTTCTATTAAGCTTGTTTTACTTCTGAGTTACCCAAGCCTCATATTCCTTCAGTCTATGAAATATACTCTGCATATTCTACTGCTAAAAGGTGGACTTATTGTTATAACAAAATAAAAATACTCCTGAATAAAGTCAGTTTGAACTTTCAAAGCAATAGCATTTAATGAAACACCTGGCCACATTTCAGACTTTAGCAAACAGGGTGCAATAACATTTAGTGTCTTATTGTCTCCTTTAGATGCTGTAACATCAAAGGAAGGCATTATGTTCCCCACATTCTTTGTTTTCCAACCCCCACACCTGGAGTGGGATTTACACTGACTGTGAAAAAAGCCATATTCAGTATATAGATAACAGATCTATATAGCCATCCTCCTACTTCCTAGAACTATAAGTCACATCTTAAAATGTTCAGCATGTGGAATGCAGTGCAGGGGCACATTTCTTACAAAGAGCTCTAGTTAAATACACAGCCTAGGGAGTCCTATGTCTCAGGCAAGAGAGGATGAAGGTATAAATGACACATGGAAACAGTTGTGATTGAATGGCTCACTAAAGAGTTTAGCACAGTGAACCTTGGTCAGAAAAAAGTAATTCAAATGCTTCAGACAGCTCTGCCAGGTGTATCATAATTTTATCTTGTTCTCATTGCCATTATCTTAGATAACCATATGTGCAAGACCAGGTGGCAATGAAAGCCAGCCAGCCAGGAGAATTATGTGAAGAGTCGTGAATAAAACCCGTATGTATCACCTGGCTCCCATCTCTACACCTTCTTTGGTGGTCCCATGGTGCCAAAAACTGACAAAAGTTAATAACCAAGTAGGATAATTTAGTTATTTTCAAGTTTTCATTCTTGAATTGAAATTTCAAGAATCTTCAGAAGCTTTATTTTTATGTCTGACTTAAATACACTGGAGCTACACTTTCTCTATGAAAGTAGGGGGAGCATCTCTTTCTGAATCCAGAGAAACATTTAGAGAAGAAAGCTGGTCTCTTCTTGAGCTTTGGTCAACTGGATTGGAGAGTCCCAGAACTTCTGTCCCAGAGTGTGACAGAAATGGACAAAGAGTCCCTATTCCTATGAGCATTTAGGAAGCATTATTCAATAAGGCAAACACAAAGAAATAAAAATGGCCGGAACATAACCTACCAGAATCATTCGCATCTGGTTCTTTGTGCAACTATAAGTAATGGTCCAAAATGAATAAACAGCACAGACTAACAACCCATTTTACAACTTGGCTGGAAAATGCCCCGCAATCCACACAGGAAGCCTAAATTGCTTGAATGGCTGTTTGGAGCAATAAACTTAAGTGCAACTTTTCTTCTTTGCTTTTTCTCCACAAAGGTTATTACAGATCAAAAGTTCAAAGCTCTGCCCTCAAGATTATTAAGCCACTATTGAAGTACGGTGGAAGGCCTTTATTATAGGCGTCAACTGCCTGCCAGAGACTTCCCATGTCACAAATTATGTTTCTTTACAGCAAGGAGCTCAGGAGCAGCTAACCAGCAGGCAGCACCAAAATGCCAGCTTTAATTAGGACCCCGATTTTCCTACACATGTCTTAATTTATTCAGAATGTTCTTTACCATTTGGAGAGAGCGGGGGCACACTCTTGGCAGACTGCTGAGCTGAGCAAAATAAAGTTTTACTCTATTCCCAAGAGGCTTGGAAATCCTGGCGACTTTAAAAGAAACTGTCTGTGGGTGGCAGGTCTGAGAATCATGCCTTAACGGAAGAGGCAAGGCTGAGGCAGCTACCCTGAGTTTCATTAAAGAGATTCCATGCACACATATGGACACAGAGAAGAGACAGAGAACTCCAGTTCTTATACATTGTTAAATCTGCCAGTTCCCTAATTTCACAAGCTCTTTTCAGGTTATTGTCCAAAATAAATAAACTTTTTAATGGTTGTGTACCTTTTGATGTTTTTAACTTGTAAACTGCCCAGCTTGGTTGGTGGGCAATGAAACAAATAGTTGGCCTACTATATCTCAAGACTGTCTTGGTTCTGTGCAAAATTTAAAGCAAATCCTGTTTAAATTAGATGTTTTTGTTTAAGATTGAAGAACTTTAACAATTTTTCTCTTGAAGAGTTTATTGAAGACTTTTTAATATCTGCATTTAATACGTTCTTGATTTTGTGAATTAGTTGTTAATTAACCATACATTATTTTATGAATTGTTGACAAATGATAGTTAGTATACAAGTTCAAAATCCCTCTTAGTCCTGAAACTAAATGGGTGTTTTGTATCAATATGTTAAAGCTGTATATTGGAAATATAGATATACTGTACATCGTATATACAATCATTTAAATACTTTTCATATTAATTAATGAAGAATAGCCATGCAAAGTGAAAACATATACATGCATTTGTTCTGTGAGAAGATTTCTTCCCCAAACATTTTGTATAAAAATGCTTCAGCCAAGATAAGAACAGTTTTGACCAGCTAGAGACAATGATGATCCTGCCAACTCAGCAGGATATTTCTTCAAAGCTATCCAGTGCCTTGCTACTGACTGCATAATTTTCTTGCTTCATATTTTCCCCTTTATTAACCAAACTCCCTCCATGCATTTTGCATCATTTTGTTGCTGATGCCACTTGTTTTGATCTATTACTAAATGATATTACTTTTTTCCCAATTAAGAAACACCACTGGGGTGATTATCTTTTCCTCTTGGTCTTCTACATTTAATTTCCAAATTATTTATTAAGCTTCTATGGCAGCAATGGGCTAGTTTTAAAAACCATGAAAAATAGGAGGCTCTAATGTTCCAATAACAGTGATGAAATAATGTTTGGGGCGGAAAAGAGAAACAGGTCATCCTGGCAATTTGTGGGATATTGTGGCCCTGCCGAGTTTAGTGGCAATGTGGAAAACTATTGTTGTTTCAAAAAATTTAATTTTTTTATATTTAATATTTTGATTTCTCCTTCACATTAAGAAAAGTCTAGAAGTCCAGAACTCATTCTGAGCTCTTTGGGTTTTTTTTTAACTCTTATTACCTGTACAGGTATACCTCATATACCTGTAAAGCTTTTCTTACTGTGACAGTCTCAAACTTTCAATTCCTTTCCTGAGTCATGTCGCACCCAGACAAGATCAGTTCCTGCAGTCTCATAATACTAATAAGGCCACCAAGTCATGGTGCCAGGTTTTGATAAAAACCTTGGTATTGCTGTTATTTTGGGGGAGCTTCTGCACAGAACCTAACACTGAGTACTGTGGAAAGTAGCTGCCCTTCAGATACCCCAACTGTTGTTACTAAGGAGCTCCTGGCAGCTCGTAAGAGATTTGGATATCATCTTGGTTGGTATAGAAGCATAGAATCATAGTGAGCTTGCTATGTTATGCATGTAAATCTGTTTGCTTGAACTAATAATAAAGCTTAAAATCCTTTGATGAACTGGTGTGCTTATTGTCTCTCGATACAAAAGAACCAATTGACTGGGCATCTGATCACTGCCCTAACACTTGGCAAAACACCAAGTTGAAAATCCATCCCTCAAGAGTCAGATAACTGATGTTAGCAAACACCACTAGAAGGCATGTGTTAATTTCAAACTAAATCCTCTCCGAAGGCAGGAGTACTCCATGTGCTCTGGTATTGCTCTGTCTCCATTCATTGACAGCCATGAAAAAGGCAGCTGCAGAAGGACTGATGGTGTGGCATCCATCTTTAATATTAAGCCAGTTAGTTAAAGCAATGGTTTTTTTTTAACCTAGGTAACTTTAAGATTTGTGAACTTCAACCTCCATTCTGGCTGGGGAATTCTGGGAATTGAAGTCCATATATCTAAAAGTTACTAAGGTTGAGAGACTTTCTGAAATACCATCCCTTTGGCAGCTTTTAAAAGCTGTAAGTATTATCTCTTGTCAGTGCTCAGTAACTGCAAGGGGGCCATTGCTAGGATACATACTTTAAATACAGAAAGGCAGAAGTTTAAACTGTGCTGGCTCAAGATGAACATTGTCTGCAAAGCAGAAGTAGTAGGTCAGCCAGTTGTGTGGCCTAAGAGGTTGAGGATTTTGGAAAAGTTCCTTACTCCCTGTATTCTTTATCAGTATTTTTAATGATTGTAAAAACAAGAAAAAAATGTCAAGTAAAACAAAAGCATACATGGGAGCAATCCCAAAGGGATGTGTCCATAAAGATATCAGAGGGGAAGGGAGAAACCAACAGTTATCCAGCGGAGAAATGCAGTAAAAAAGAAACCAGATACTGGAAAACATTTCACTCTGCTCTGTCTTTCAGTTTCCCAGTCAAATGATTCATTTTGCAGGAAGAGCAGAAGACACGTCCTTGTTACTCATTCTTATCAGGAGAGATTGGTAGCCCACATCCAGGTAGCTGGAATTTTCATACTAGCTTCTCATAACAATGAAATAAATAATGTCTGTTGGGTTGTACTTTCATGCTCAAACAATAGATAGTAGCAAACACAGATATGATCAGTAAAACAGCCTATAGTGTGTTCTTGTTAAAACGGAAGCAACTTTCTTAAGTGTGTAAGCTCCCTATGCTTTAAAGGAGGAGAAGATTTTTGAAGGAAAAAAAGTCTTTCATGAAATCCAATCTATGGATCTCCATAGCTAATATAATATATTTTCATTTATTCAGACTATTATGTTGTTGTTAAAAGTCCCAAAGGTGTTTTTCAAAAGGCAGCTGGACTTTCTTCATTTTTTTTTCTTGAAAACATTTAGCTTTTCATCCAAGATGCTTCAGTATATGAAAGCACCTTTGGGACAACCATGACTTGGATGATTGAGAATCCCCATAGACCGTTATTGTTAAAAGCTTTCAAAACCATCATAGATACCAATACAGTAATACCTATGGGCAACATGGTCCATGTGAATAATCAAGGTAGAGACTGATACTTTAAATAAAACATATTGACTTTTTTAATGGCCAAAAAATTAGACCTAAACTAAACCTGACAAGACTTTGGCCTTCCCATTTTGAACTAGTAGTAGCAATTTATGTTGTAAGTTGCTATTTTATATACCAAAGTCTCTGCAGTTTACAAAAAAATACAAAAGAAAACAAGACAAAGATAGTTAATACAGTTAAATAGCAATTAAAAGTTATATTTATATTTATATGTGTGTGTCTGTGTGTGTTTGTGTGTGTGTGTGTGCGTGCGTGTGCATGTGTGTCTGTCTGTCTGTCTGTCTGTCTTTGGTTATTCGGGTTTTCTCCCACGTAAAATTGGAGGTGTATTGGCGACGTTTCGATGAAGTCTCATTCGTCATCTTCAGGCTTCGTGCTTCCAGGAGCAATGTGAGATCTCAGCTGTTTCTTCCTTTTAACTGCCAGTCGGGGTTTGAGCTGATTGGGTGGGAGCTTGGCTGTGTTCTGATTGGGTGGAGGTGTGTTCTGATTGGTTGGGGGTTTGGTCCAATTACGCAGGAGAAAACCTGAATAACCAAAGACCTATACTAACACCCGCGAAAACCTCAGAAAACAAGTATGTATGTATGTATATATACCTCCCAACAGCCGGTGAGATCTCACAGGGTGGGCCTCCTTCAGGTGCCATCAGCCAGGCAGTGTCGGCTGGCGGCTCCCCGGAGGAGGGCCTTCTCTGTGGCAGCTCTGACCCTATGGAATGAACTACCACCAGAGATCCGGACCTTACCCACTCTCATGGCCTTCCGAAAAGCTGTTAAAACCTGGCTATTACTGAGGTCCAGCCTCGATTAGATTGGGTGCATGGTGATGTTTTTAAATCGTCTTCTTGTATTTTTACTAATTATTTTCTTTGTTTTGTAAGCCGCTCCGGGATTGGGCGGCCTATAAATCCATTAAATAATAATAATAATAATAATAATAATAATAATAATAATACCAGTTATAAGATACACAGCTGGTATAGTTAACTGGACACAAGCTGATTTGGACCTTTTGGACCGAAAAACCAGGAAACTAATGACAATGCACTACAGTTTACATCCACGTGGTGATACTGATAGACTATACCTGCCACAAAAATCAGGCGGCAGAGGATTATTACAAGTGAAGCAAACAGTTGAAGAAGAAAAACATGCACTGGCTGATTATTTAAAAGAAAGTCAAGAACATCTATTAATCGAAGTAAAGAACAAAAATCTACTGAAGGCCCAACAGACAAAACAAGAATACAGAAAAGATGTGATAAAATCAAGAATGGAGAGCTGGCAGAACAAAGCACTGCATGGCCAATTTCTGGAAAAAATAAAAGATAAAGTGGACAGTGAACAAACTTGGTTATGGTTAACAACAGGTGCATTAAAGAAAGAAACAGAGTCACTAATCCTGGCTGCACAAGAACAAGCTATCCGCACAAATGCCATTAAGGCCAAAATCGAAAAATCCTCTGATGATGCCAAATGCAGACTTTGCAAAGAAGTTGATGAAACTGTTGATCACATACTCAGCTGCTGTAAAAAAATCGCGCAGACTGATTATAAATTGCGGCACAATTCAGTAGCACAAATGATCCATTGGAATTTGTGCAAAAATTATAATATTAAAACAGCAATAAACTGGTGGGAACATCAGCCTGAAAAAGTCACAGAAAATCAGATGGTCAAGATCTTGTGGGATTTCCGTATACAAACAGACAAAATACTGGCGCATGATACACCAGACATCACACTGGTTGAGAAAAATAAGGTCACAATCATAGACATCGCAATACCAGGTGATAGCAGGGTCGCCGAGAAGGAACATGAAAAAATCGCAAGATACCAGGACTTAAAAATCGAAATTCAACGACTATGGCACAAACCAGCAGTGATAATTCCAGTGGTAATTGGCACACTGGGTGATATTCCAAAAGCACTGGAATTACATTTAAAACAGTTAAAAATTGACAAAATCACCATCAGTCAAATGCAAAAAGCCGCACTGCTTGGATCTGCACGCATATTACAAAAATACGCTACGACGTCCTAGGCCCCTGGGTGGGGCCTGACTAGTAACCAATGCCAAATCCGGCGAAACAACTGGCCGCTGTGATACAATTGTATAATAATAATAACAACAACAACAACAATAATAATAATAATAATAACACATACAAATCAGCAATACTAGGGGGAAAATAACCTTGGGTTTCCTGACCTAAAGTTTCCTTACTCAAAGATATGAACAAAAATTGAAATATATTTCTACACTCATTTTGATATAAAGGTTTATTTAAAAAATCTCCTGGCTTAATAATCAAGAAAATAATCACAATTCCCTTTCATTTTGAACATAGCAAGTCATAAGGCCTTGGGAAAAGAAGATAATTGTCCACAACATATAATCTCTCCCTCATTTAACAATGCCTAGTGAATTATTTTCTGGTTTCAATATTTCATTATAAGTATTCTTCATAATGGATTTGAAAAGTGAAGTACAATCTGATAAGTAAATGAATTGATTAATCTTTTTTTTTCTAACTCCAAACTGGAAACTTGTTTATAATATATTATCTGGGAACATGCAGTAATTTTAAAAACTATTTTGTTTTTCAATTGAAATCTTAATCATATATATAGGGAAAATAGTTGGCATTTTCAAGATGAGAGTATACTTAATTCAACAATCAAATTATGTGTAGGCTGGACATACAAAACCTGTAATTAATGTCTTCTCAAAATACATTTGCTAGAGATAGAATTTGGATCACTAAATGCAAACTGAAACTTATTTTGTTCATTGAGAGAGAAACCAAGGACTCAATATTCCCACTTAAATATGATGAAACATATTCCTATATACCAGTGGTGGGATTTAAATAATTTAAGAATCGGTTCTCTGCCCTAATGATTTCTTCCAACTACCAGTTCACCAAACTGCTCAGAAAGTTAACAACCTGTTCTCCCAAAGTGGTGTGAACTGCCTGAATCCCACCACTGACATATATAGAGTGGTATTAAGGTTACGTGTATTTGCTATAAAGATGATCAGAAATCACTTCTTCAATTATTATTATTTTTCTCTTTTCTTCCCCCCTTCCTTTTTTCTTTCTATTTTACTTGTCTTTTAAATTATAGTTTGTATATCTTTTACTATTGTTAAAATCTTTAATAAAATACTTAATATTTTAAAGTGCTTAATAAAATATTGGAAAAAAGCATACCTTGCAAGACAATTAAGGGACTTTGTTTTCTGCTAAAAACAATGGATATGTAAATAAACAATGCATGCCCTTTCTGCAACAAAATTAGGTTATCAATTAAGCCTATTGCAGAAAGAGTCAAATTAGTTTGATTAGACTTAGCTATTTAAATTCAGAAACAGATGCCTTTTTGTGAGTTTTGTACAGATTAAAAACAGAGTTCACATACAAAGATGGGATTACACACACTTAAGACAATACCTAGCAGTTTGGTTCTAACAGATGGCCTTCACAATTAGTGGGATAAGGCTTTGCCTTTTTTGTTCTTAGATGCTATTTAAATTCTCCCCGGGTTTTAGGTTTTAGATTTGATTGCACAGACTTGTAATTCCCAACCCATTCCCAACCATCTAACACTTAGCTACCCCTAGGATACAACACTAGTGCCTTTGGCTAGTGAAATATATACAACTGCCAGTTGTCTAGTCGTGGCTGAGACTGGTTTAGCATGCATTTTACTCAGTGAAAGATGAACCAAGGCTCAACCAGAAATCACTACACTTCTCATCTAGAAGATCATTTGAATCTAATGTGGGTTTGGAGACTTCACCAATTTCTCACAATTGCAGACAATTCAAAGTCCAATGCCAGAAGCGGAGAACCATAGAAGTATTTTTTTAGGGAGGGTTCCTTGAAGTTAATATAAGAATCAAGTTACAATCTGTTGTTCAACGACCATTCAAAATTATGATGATAGGACTTAGAGAAGACTTAGCCTTGGAATAACTTTATTGCCACTCTGAATGTACACAAATCAGCATACATTAAAATGAAATTTAGTTGCATACAGCTCTCAAAGAGTCTCCACCAGAGGTGGTATTCTGCCAGTTTGGACCGATTCACCCGAACCAGTAGCAGAAATCGTGGATGGCCCAGCCCACCCACCCCGGCTCTTTGGCATCCCATTTAGGCATTTTTTTTGCTAAAGCTCATTCGTGGAAGGCTGAGTGCATGTGCAAATGGGGCGCGTACGCACTCACATTTGCGAACCAGTAGGGAAGGTAAGTGATTATCACCCCTGGTCTCCACCTCTAATATACACTACATAAACATGACTAAGTAAGTAAGTAAGTAAGTAAGTAAGTAAGTAAGTAAATACATACATACATACATTCATTCATACATACATACATACATACATACATACATACATACATACTACAAAATTATGCCAATACTCACATATATTGTATGGCACAGAGAAAGAACACAGTTTAATTTGGATGTATACATGTACATGGCAAGAGAAACAAATCTTGCAAGTTTACCAGATGGATGGCAAAGCTGTTACAGAATCTGGAAGTCCTGTTGGAAATACTTTGAAACCTTCCCCCAGAGGGGAGCAACAGAAACAGACCGTGAAGTGGGTGTGTGGGGTCTCTAACAATGCTTTGAGCTCTAAGGACATAGCTCTTATAAGCAGTATCCTGAACGACAGGAAGCGAGCTTCCTATAATCTTCTTGGCTGCCCTTACCACTCTCTGAATGAAATGAACAATGGGCACTTACATTGGGTCCTCTGAGTTCCAGCTGTTTTAGCATCCCTGCCCATGAGTCCAAATGGGAATTAAAGTGTGAGTTACCATGAACAAGGCCTCCCATTCCAGGAATGAGTTTTTCCAGGAAAAAGCTCCCTTGACCAGAGTTGCCACCTGCCCTTTGAGGATTCAAGGCTCCAGGATGACATACAAGTTGCACAGTAATTATCTCTGGAGAAATGCACCCCCATAAAGGTGGAAGCTCCCTGGAGCTGGGAGGCCTTGAAATGCACAGCCACTCAGACTTGCTAGGGTTGATCTGAAGCCTCTTCTCCCCCATCCAAATCTTCACCAACTCCAGGGACTACATAACATTTCTTAGTCTGCCCCAGGTTGCCCTGTACATCTGAGAATCATCAATATACTGTTGATTAGTACCCCATATCAAGGTATTACCTCACTCAGAGGCTTCAAGTAGATATAAAATAGGCTGGGAGGTTGTGGTGCAGTTGGGATATTTCTGTTCTAGCAGAAACTGAGAATCCAGAAAAAATGAAGATGGCACACCAACTTTTTCTGCAGAAGACTATGTGTTTGTGTGTGTTTGTTTATGTGTTTTTAGCCATGAGATATCTCATGCTGGAATTTCCATGGACTTGACGTCACCTCCATTGTACACACAGCCTAGAATTGCCCATTCAGGAGGAAGGTAAATCAGGGGTGTCAAACTCAAGGCCCAGGCGTCAGACCTGGACCGTGATCTGGACCATGGGGCTTACCTGAAAATACCAAAGGACTGGACCGTGATGCCTCTGCTAGTGAAAATGAGGCACAGGGGACCATGCACTGCCCCCTCCAAGCCCCATTTTGGCCAGCAGAGTGATGCAGAAGTCTGCCCAGCCTGAAAATGGGCACAGAGGGACACACATAGGGCCCCTGGACCCCCACTTTGGCCAGCAGAGTGCTGCAGGAAGCATCCATCCCATCTGACATCCGTTCTGTCTCCCCACCACCACCACCACCACCACCAAGCAGGCCCACGGAGGACAACTGCAATGCTTATCTGGCCAGTTTGACATCCCTGAGCTAGATGAATTTTAAAAAAATAGCATTCAGAATTCCCAATTATTACAGCTGATCCAGGAGGACACAATGGTCAGTGGCACTGAAAGCTGTTTAGAGATCTGGCAGGATTAATAAAACAATTTGCCCCTCTCTCACTGTAGGCCATTAGTGATAATGATCAATGCTATATCCATTTCAAGCCCAGGCTCAAATCCTGACTGGAAGGTCCAGATAATCCATTTATTCAAACCTCTTTGAAGGTGGTGACCCATCTCCTTCTCAATAACCTTCAATCCCAATTGAGAGATTTGAGACTGGAGATATATATAGGATTGACCCCTAAGGAGCCATGCCAAGGGTTTCATTAAGTAGCAAAGAATAAGACTTCGCCAATCCTGAGATGTGAATTAATAACATTAGAGAATTAAGAGAATGGAGTTGGGAAAGCAGTTATTCTTTAATCATTCATTCCAGACTATTGCATTTTTTTTTCTTTTTATGTTGCTTTTTATTTTCTGTGAGCTTCCCAGAGTCACTTGGAGTGGGGCAGCATCAAAATAAATAAATAAAAGCAAATCCTGTCCATTTTTTAAAGAGAAAGAATTTTTTCAGTACTTTCTAAACAGAAAAAAAACCTTCAAACAGCAGATCTACAAAAATGAATCACCAATCCTCCATGACCCCTACATATGTTGTTCTAGAAAGAAACCAAAATACGGATGGAGCAGAGGCAGATATTATAAAGCCACATCATTTTATTTATCTGGCTAGACTCTGGTTGGGGGGCTGCTTGTCAGTCAAGTGGCCAGCTTGCCTAAATAAGTAAGTAAGCAAGTAATAATAAATAATTAATTAATAATAAATAATTTCAAGGATTTTCAGATAAGCATCTTGTATTTTTTCTAAGAGCACAAAATTAACTCCATCTGAGTTTGCTGATTCAGAGCATTTCTGTCTGGTTTTACCACAGAAGGACTATTGACAAAGCAGCCAAGCTTATTCTTGAATTAAGAAACCAAGAAAATTGGTTTCTATGATCCAATTTAAGTGCCCCCACTCGCAATTGCTAGTTGCATGAAATGAAGGGAATTAGCCTAGTGTTCCATCATTTTGTAATAACCCTAACCCAATGCATCTGTTTGAATGTTTTTCTGAACGTAACTTTAGCAAGCTTTGACTTTGTAATTTAACATGTGGAAGGCTTAAAACAAAAAGTTCATTCGTGAATATTAAAAGGTAGAATGAAATCTATCATGGGGCACAGTGCACAGTGAAAATTTATCTTCGCGAGGACAAGGAAAAAAAGTCAGGCATGTAAGAATGACAGCCAAATGTTGATGCTTCATTTGAAAGCAGCATTTCAGTATAATGAAATTGCTAAAACAAAAAAAAAATAAAAACAAACCACAGACCAATTGCATTTTTTTCCTATTTATTCCACACAGAATAGCGAACCTCGCAAGACTTTAAAAGGTGATCACTAGCACCTTGAACTGAACAAAACGAAAAACAGAAACAAAACTCACAACAATGCAATCTTTGTAGCATTAGTGTCACATAGCCACACCAGATAATGACTTCATGGCCACTACAATATCATTAATATAGAAATTAAATAAGAAGGGAGCAAATAAACAGCCCTGTTTAACTTCCCTCTCCAATAAGATACGGTGTTAATTTGAGCTCATTCTTACTCCAGCTGTAATGTCAGTATAATTAGTTTAAGAAGACGCTTATCAATATCTGTCCTAACTAGTTTCTCCCATAAATGAGACCTGTCAATAGAATCAAAGGCAGAGGTAAAGTCAATAAAAGTGACATAGAGTTGCTTTATGTGCTCATTGGTATATTTCTGAGTAACAGCTTTTCACTCAATGGACAAAAAAAATGCATTGTTAATGTGTGCAATGACATGGCTCTTATTTCCTATACTGAGATTGGCTGTAGAAGATTATTGGGCAGACTAGCCACTTGCTATGAAAGTGGAAAACTGAAAATAAATTATAATAAAGCAAGGGTAGTTGTTTGGGGGGAAAGCAGTACTAATTACAAATGGGAAAATTAGCTATCCAGCAAATATAGCCATGTTAACCCTCTGTTAAATATCTGGGCATCAGCTTTCACGAGTCCCTTTTATGGAAAGCCCACTTATCTACTTTCTTGGCAACTGCCCAGCATGGTATTGTGCTTTTTTTTTATTCTAAAGGAAGGCAATTGGTAGCTCCTGAACTTAAAATATTACGAAGCAAGCTGAGAGCACAGATGCTGTGTGTAGTTCAGATTGGAGGTGGGATGAGAAGATCATTGCCCAATTGGAAGTAATCCAGAGCAACTTCAAATGGAAGATTTGGGGCCTCCGCCAGAGCATCCCTTCTATTTATTTAAGGATGGAGGTAGGGCTACTTTCTATAACTGTTGTAATATGTCTTGCATTGCTGGGGTACTGCAAGAAACTAAAAGGTTTTCAAGAGTCCCATGTTGCCAAACTCTTTTTCCATTACATAGTTGGGAATTAATGGATCAAACGTCTATCACCTATTCTTCAAATGTATTCCCTATCAACTTTGAGAGAATTTAAATCTAGAATAGAGAAAATATTTTTAAAAAGGATGCTAATAAAGATGTAACTGCAGTACATTCATCTAAATTTTTTTTCTTTGTATCTTCATTACAGCATAAGAAATATAGAAGCCTCTCTCAGTATTTGATTAATATAACCAGTGCTCCACTGAGCATGTCTTTAACTCCCAGTTGTGAGAGCTTCATCACTGGAAGCTTTCAAGAAGAGACTGGACTGTCATCTGTCAAAAATGGTGTAGGGTCTGCTGGGGGGGAGGGGGATTGGACTAGATGACCTACAAGGTCCCTTCCAACTCTGTTAATCTGTATCCATATCCCTTCACTTGCAGAGGGATGTCCTCCATATATCTCAAAGGGAGATTTTCTAATCCCCCTGTTTAACAACCCCTCTATCCTTATGGTGTTGGTCAAGTGGAGGATATCACCCATTATGTCCTCCACTGTACCATTTACAAGGAGATCAGCACCAAGTCATTAGTGGTAGATGAATTTGAGAACTCCGATCTTGCAAAAATGAAGACTATCAGCAACCAAGTTGCTATGTTTGCATTGCTGTCATTTTAACTTAGAAAACTAAACTTAAATTCTTAGATGTACTATAGTTTTGACTTTACTTTGTTGTAACCTTTAATAGTGTATTATGCTATCTAATTACTGTTTTATTGTTATTTTATTTTATTTGTGGTGACAGATTATGATCTGTCGTTACAATACATTTATAAACTTACATAGAACACCATATCGCTGCTATGTGATCTCACCTCTGAAATTCAACTGCCATAAGCCTGTTAATCTTTAGGAAGCATTGAAGACCTGGTTGTTCGCTTGGGACCAGGATGTTGGATGAGTTCATCTGAGGGATGTAGGATATGTTGCTGTATTCCAACTATGGAACGTAGCAGTTTGTGGGGAATCAACCCACTTACCAAGGATTTTCTGTTTGTTGCACAGAAAGGTTCAGAACTACTGAAATTTGGTAGCACTTAAAAAAACTAGACAGCTTCTCAAGTAAGCTAGAAGTTCAAAAATACAAAGGACAGTGCCTTATACTAAGACAGATATCAAAGTACAGCAATAGTACTAATCCAACAACTATAGCTTTCTATGGTTTTAACTAGAATTTTTTTTCCAGTCCTGCCTGAGGAACCTGAGATTTTTGGTATGTGGTTTATCAAGCTTCCATGGACTCTTGGAAGGAAAGAACAGCATGGATTCGTGTTCTGGCTGAACCAATGCAATAAAGTCTTCCTGAGCTCTGCCATGGTGCTATTGGAAGTGATACAAAGAAACATTGAAATCCTCCTTCAAGTTCCTGGATATCAACACCACCTCCTGGGAAACCCTGGCATAAGATCGTTCAACATGGCGCACGCTGATCCACCAAGGCTGCCAGACATCTGAGGACAGAAGAACAACCATAGCACAAAAGAAGCGAGCACTCCGCAAAGCCACAGCTGCAAATGCTGCAACAATGATGCCCACACATGTCTGCCCAACAAGTGGCAGAACATTTTGTGCCCATATAGGCCTTACCAGCCACTGTGGACACTTCGTGGACAGCCCACAACCTGTTATATGTCAAGGTCCACTTTGAATACCATGGAGGAACATCATCATCATCAGTTGTCATATCTCAGTTGCTGTTCAAATCAATATCTTTAGCCCCGAATTTCAGTCTGGATTTTTACTTATACTCATCTTCCTGATTTACAGTTTTGATTTTACTTTCCTAAATATCCTTAGACTGCAAATGACCCACTTCTAAGTGATCCCATATGGTATTATAGAATCAAGGATTATGACTAAAGAGAATCTATCACCAACTGACCTGTCAAGGGTTGTGTTCTGCAGAGCTCCTGATTGTCCTTTCTCTCAAGTTTTCTTTCTGTTGATTGTCACAGAGAAAAGACCAATAAGTACATTAGGACGGGTAAAGTCCTTGCAGAACAGCAAAGCAGCTTGAAAAAAAATCAAACACACCTGCAATTGCTTTAGCAACAATGGACAGTGGAAAGATTATGCCTATCGTGCAGTGTGTAATAGAAACTAACTGGTTCAAGACCACATGCTTCTGTATTACATGCCTGTGCTAAGAACTGCCTGTGCTGCCTGTATATGGATAAGTATTTTGGGGGATTCCTTTCTTTTGATCAAGCCATGTTTTTACCCACCAAAAATCTACAGAAATTCTATTTTTCCCCTTTGGCGTTTTTTTTTTGACCATATGTATATCATGTTTAAACTGTATAATGCTTTGGTTTCCACCATCACTTTCCTTTCTGGTATGAAGTTATTTAGCACTTTCTTAGTAAGAGTCATTGGTAATTAATTCAGGCTATTCAATCCACAGTGCCCTATCTCTGGTGCAAATTTAGTAAGAAAATAAAATAGCTCCATATATCAATGAATTCTGGATCAGAGTGCTTTATTCCACACAAACCTAGCTACCAAGTAAAAGTTCCATTTATTTGATATTACATCATCTGATATTTTTTCCCTTAGCCATTAAACAACTAAGCTAGTCCTTTGTGTGTTTACTCAGAAGTAAATCCCAAAGGAATGCAGAAAATTGCAGCCCAAGAACTGCAATTCTGCAATTTTAAACTACTGATCAATATATCAGGACCAGAAAAATGGATGCGATAGTTAATGTTCTGCAGGGAAAATACTTATTTAGAGATATATTTCTTTAGAAAGTTTCATAAATCTGAGCAGAAAACAGCACATTGCCTCAAAGTATTTTTAAAAATATTTAAGCTTTTTATTATGACATGTTAATGAGTAACTTATTGTTGAAGTGCTAATGAGTAAAATGTAAACATTAAGAATGAAAAAAGTAACAAAATGACTATTAGGGCTGTGCAGATCCTTTGAAAAAGATGCTTCAGAATACATGGGAGGAGGTGTGAAGCACCTATTCTGAGACCATTAAAAGAGATACTTCTCTTTTCATGTTCATCCTGCAGCTGCTTTGGAAGCTGCTCCCAACTGTTGCACCCTTCATATGTATGCACTTTGTTTTGCATTCTTCCTGTAATGGTATGTGGGAATGACTTTGGTGGACAGGAGGAAGAGCAGCAGTCTAGACAGTCATCATGCAAAAGGTATCCTATCCACCAATAGCAGCCCAGCATTTCAGAAGAGACCTTCCCTAGTTTTGGGAAAAGTAAATTTAAAGGAGGGGAGAAGTGCTTTCCAACTTGCGACCAATGTCATCCCTTTGTAGTAGTCCAGGAAGCACAATGTCAGCGTTCCAAATATCATGCAGGATTAAATCAGAGTCCAAGGCAAAACGATCCTTAATGTTCCAATTTAATAAAACAGACATGTTGGCAACATGCTATGAAATCCCAATTCTAAAACTTCCTGGGATTTCACCCAGTTTAAAGTTCATGATCTTGTCCCCACACCCACAAATCCAGCACATGGTCCAATCCTCTTCTTCCTCACTAGGACTCCATCCAGCTTCTTCCAGTCAGGTGCAAAGGTGCGGAGACAAAGAATAACCTTGAGCTTCTAGAAAGGAATTTTTTATTTTGAAAACAACACATTCTACCTCTTGCTATTCCCCCCCCCTTAATGAGAGTGTTGCACGCCAAAGTTTCTTAAAGGAACTGATGCTAACCCTAACCCTAACCCTAACCCTAACCCTGACACACAAACTATAAGTGCTAATATCACCTTTACTATAAGTATCGTAACAGAAGTCAGAAAGCACTTCTCCCCAGTTTTATTTTTGCTTTCCCTAAAACTAAGAAGTTGGGGATGTTCACCATGCCTCTTTTCCTTCTGTGGGCTGAGATACCGTTTGCATGATGGTTGTCTAGATTTTTGATGTTCCCCCTATCTCCCCAGATCATTGCCTTAAAACCAGATGTGTCAAACTCAAGGCCTGTAGGCCAAATCCAACCCACAGTGTGCTTAAATCTGGCCCATGGGGCCAGCCTGGAAATAGCAAAGAACCAGCCCATGGTTCCTCTGGCAGCCAAAACGAGGTATGCGGGGGGCTGCATATGCCCCTCCGTAGCCCATTTTCAGCCTGGATGGCCTCTTGCAATACTCTGCCTGCCAAAATGGGGCCCAGGGGGCAGAAGTGGGTTTCAAATCCCGGTGCTACTGGTTCACTCATGATTGCGCGAGTGGGTGGGTGGAGCCTCCCGCCACCGCCACTACCGGTTTGGCTGATCTGATCTGAACCAGGAGCAACCTACCTCTGATGGGAAGTGCATGAGGCCTCCCCTGGGCCCCATTTTGGCTGACAGGGTGCTGCTGGAGAGGTCCATCCCATGTCTTCCCACCAGCTGGCCTGCAGAGCAGAACTACAATGCTGATATGGCCCTTGAAGAAATCGAGTTTGACACCCCTGCCTTAGACTATTAGACTTCCTTAGCCAAGCAAAGTAATTATAGAAAGCAGGAA
Organism: Thamnophis elegans; assembly: GCF_009769535.1. Taxonomy (NCBI): domain Eukaryota; kingdom Metazoa; phylum Chordata; class Lepidosauria; order Squamata; family Natricidae; genus Thamnophis; species Thamnophis elegans. Next base: position 149,541,917 of record NC_045541.1, on the reverse strand, counting down.
GCACCACCCAAAGCAACCATGTGGGTCTGGATAAAGATGCCATAATGATTTGAAAAAAGAAGTTTCCTGTCCATGTCCTGGCAGTTGAATGCATATTTTTCGAAGCATTTGCCCAGTTCTGAAAGCTATCAAAGAGCTCTGAAAAAGTTGTATGCTAAATAAGTTATATTCATGCTATAGATCAAGTTCATGAGGGAGTCTTTTCTACGAGACAGATGAGGATAAAATCCAGCCTCTGTCTTCCAACTTATTTTCCCCTTGCATGGTCCCCAACTCTCCTCTTAAGGATTAGGAAAGAGAAGTCCCATTGCACAAAGAGAAGTTCATTTACATGATATTGGATCTCAGCCAGGATGTCTTTATTAAAGCTAAGCAAGATTTTCTTCTTTGCTTCAAGTGACAGTATTGGAAGTATTTCAGAAATGTAATATTTTAGCATATATTCACAAATAGTAGGCATGGATTAAGTAGATTCGTTCAAATCCATGCTCGGCCAGTTCATTGAGTGAATTGGGGCTGGTTATAAATCTCTTAGTCCAGCTGACTTCACAGGTTTGTTGTCAGGAGAATAAAATTAGAAGAAACCCCCATGAACACTTTGTTGAACTCTGATAGGAAATATTGAAAATGAATGCAATAAATAAATACAATAAAAAATAGTTTGCGTAAGGCAAGAATGGCAGGAAAAGGAAAATGATTTGGTGTTTTTGTATTTCTTGGGCTTAGTAGCTACCTGGTCGATTTAGTTCACTCATAAATCCAGTTGAATACCATAATGCTGTAAACTTTCTTCTCCCAAAGCACAATAACCCATAAAAATAATACAATGTAGTATAAAGAGGATATAGGGCTGTGATGGCGAACCTATGGCATAGGTGCCAGAGGTGGCACACAGAGGCCTCTCTGTGGGCACATGTACCATCATCAACTGGTCTTCATGGGAACCAAAGCACCAGAGGATGGCCCGAAAAAAGCCCAGAAAATAGGCTGGTTTTGGGCTGTTTTCAGACTGGGGTTTTTGGCCATTTTCAGTCCATTTTGGGGCATTTTCAGGCCATTTTGCCCCCCAAACAGGCCCCAAAACAGGCATTCATGTGCTGGCCAGCTGGTCTTTGGATTTCCGGTGCTCAAGCATGTCTGAATGCACACACATGTTCCGGTTTGGGTACTCAGTGCTGAAAAGGTTTGCCATCACTGATAGAGTGTGACATCTTATGAATACGCAGGCTGCCATGGACCTTTGCACATTCATTTATAGATTCTTGCCTAAAACAATTTATTTCTCTGACTTTCATTAAAAAAATAGATATTTATTTCATTTGTTCCTCCCTAATTTCTTGATTTTCTGTCCACCTTGCCCAGTGCTTCGTTATTTTGAAACTCTGCATTCCAAATTTGTACTATGATAGTACAAGCTTCCCTTCCCTCGTGTTTTACTGTTACTTTTTATCCAAGCACCAAGTCTCTTATGCATTCCCAAAGTTGAACCCTGTACGTCTTCCCTTGAATGAATTCCCCAACCTGCAATGAGAAAGACTTCTTTTTCGCTTAATGCTATGGAGAGCGATCATCGGAGTACACAATCTCAGAGTCAGCAATTACATTTTCCCTTCCCAAAGGCTTGACATGTGATATAGACAAGCCAGAGATTAGATCTAGGGCCTTTCTTTTCTGCCTCTATAATACAACATACAGTAACCTGCATCTTCCCCTCCAAGCAAAGATTTTTAAAGCAAAGATTGCAGCTAACAAAAGCTTGCAATCAAAACAAAAACAGCCCGGCAATAAAAAGACAAAAATGCAACACAAATTATTTCTTTGAAAGGAAGAGAGAATATAATAGGAGAAAAAGCAGAGGCAATAACAATAACCAACTCCTAAGAGCTATAAAATCAAAAGCTGGTCTGAAAGAAAAATCTTCAATTTATTCTTACAGAAAATGCCCTCATGGATTTTGAATATATGGAGGAACACAGGAGAGGCAATCTTAACAAACACTATGCATGGAATTGAAAATGAAACAGTCAATATAGTAATGTTCCTACATAAATCCATGATGAGGCTGCAAAGTATGCTCTATTCTAGTCACCACCACTTTAAAAAAAGGCTGCTATAGAAATGAGAGGGGGGGGGACACCTAAAATGATTAGGTGGTTACAGCAACATTTCTGCCAGGTGCAAATAATCAGGAGCATTCACAGAGTTCAAAGCACAAAAGAGTTTATTATTGCTACCTCTAATACAAGAATAGAGTCAGCTAATAGTCAAAGCTAAATTGCTGCTTGATAAGAGTCAACAGAATTCATGGGAGGCTGGACTTAGGTCACTTGTGGTACAGAGGTGGGTTTCAGGCGGTTCGCGGCGGTCCCCGCGAACCGGTTGGTCGGTGAACCCAGAAGTAAGTAACTTCCGGGAACGCCGAAGGATCCACCCACCTGCCCGCATTTCTTACCCGGTTTTGACGAGTTCTGCGCTTCCACGCATGCGCAGAACGCATACAGCGCCTGCGCGATCCTCCAGGAGCAGCTGGAGCATCGCACAGGCGCTAGTACGCATGCGTGCACTGCGCGCGTGCACGAGGATGCCGCCGGCCCCGTCCCAACCGAACCAGTTGGAACGGGGCGAGAAACCCACCCCTGTTGCGGTAACACAATGACTCCAAACTGATGACATATTTAACCCCACCTTCTAGATCATCTTGCTTTTCTCCTACAATTTCTATGAGGAAACACTGCAGCTTGGAGCAAAGCAGTTATTTCTCTCCATCAACTATATTGGAATTTAACATTGAAATTAAATGAGGGGAGAATCAGACCTGGAGTTTGCACCCACCAAATATAATGACAATAACTAGTTTAAGTTGGTGCTGGTGTTGACCCATAAAGCCCTATATAGCTCAGGGGTACTTTAGGGACTATTTGTTCCATGTGGCATCTGCCCAACCTGCATGAGCTCATGGTCATTGTCATGTTAAATGCATTACTTTGAATTATTATTTCATCACTTCCAGAGGATCAGATAGTCAAGGAATACAACATGGACAAGCTGCGGATGTTAGGTTGTGGGAGTAACAATGAAAAAGGATTATGGAACTTTTGAGCATAGTGTTAAGGTTTCCTAATGTACCTGATTGGATCCTGGACCCCATGCTGGACTAGGTGGACTCTTAAGGTCATCCAGCTGGAAATCTCCTTCATAGATTTCTAAATACTTAACTCCTGTTATATTCCTATATATTACATTTATTCCTCCTTTGAGGATAAATGTAAATGCAATGTCCACACAACATACTTAAACTTATTTTGCTTGACCATGATTAATTGAATAAATCAGAATTGGATGGGTACAAAAATATACAGTTAGGCAAGAAAACCCAAAAGTACACATATAGACTGGGTGAAACCAGCCTTAATAGCAGTAACTGTGATAGGGATTTTGGAGTGTTAGTGGACAACCAATTAAATATGAGGTAACAGTTTGCAGTGGCAGCCAAAAAAGCCAATGCAATATGTTGCATTAAAATCAATATCAAGTGAGATACTAATACTACTCTATAAAGCCTTAGTAAGACTACATCTAGAGTATTGCATCCAGTCTTGGTCACCACACTATAAAAAAGATGTTGAGACTCTAGAAAAAGTGTAGAGAAGACCAACCAAGATGATTAGGGGACTGGAGGGTAAAACATACGATGAATGGTTGCAAGTACATGATTGCATGACTAGTCTAGTGAAGAGAAGACCAGGGGAGACATGATATGGTTCCAATATTTGAGGGGCTTCCACAGAGAGGAGGAAGTCAAGCTATTTTCCAAGGCACCTGAAGGCCAGACAAGGAATAATGGATGGAAACTGATCAAGGAGAGATTCAACCTAGAAATAAGGACAAATTTTCTGACAATGAGAACAATGGAACAGCTTGCCTTCAGAAGTTATGGGGGCTTGGACACTGGGCAGCCATTTGTCAGAAATACTGCAGGGTTTCCTGCTTGGGTGGGGCAGAGGGGTGTTAGACTATAAGATGACCTATAAGGTTCCTTCCAACTTTGTTAATCTGTTAGAATAAACTGGAATTTTAAACTCATAATGTGAGTTCTCACAGTAAGCTAAGCCCCATGCAAGCAAATTACATCATAATTCAGCATCATTCCGTTCAAACGGAACAAAAAGGATAGGAATTTTCAGCATGTTTTTTATTCAGAGGGAAAATTCTCTTCTCCTCTGTTCCTTGATGCTTGTTATATATCTTCAGAATGGAGCAAATTAAGTTTATATATAAACAATAGACTTTTTCCAAGTGTGCAATTGAAGGCTTTCTATCATTCAAATCTGATAGAAAAGTGAGTAAAAAAAACAACACTACATTCTGATTTCACTCCTTGAGTTCATGATTCCAATTTCATCTCCATAAATAAGTCTTCATTCATATTTTAAGAATAAGCATATGTAAATTGATGGGGGTGGGAGAGTCACAAATATAACAAGAAAGGAAGCCATGTAATGAAGGTTATCTTGAAGAACAAAGTCAATGGATAATTTACAGCCCATTGTGGCAGTTCAGCAGACAGTAGATTCATATTAAAAGAGCCATGCTCATTTACTCTAAGTCTTATCCTTTGTAGTATGTTTGTAATACAACAGTCTTGTCCAAATGGGTCATTTAAAAGTAAATGCAGGCTGGATTATGATAAAGAAGACAGTGCCATGTAAATTAGATGATGATGATGATGATGATGATGATGATGATGATGATGATGATGATGATGGTGGTGGCGGCAACTTTGTGGGTAAATGCACCTACACTCATCAGAGACTAATGAAATGGTTCACAAGTGGAAAGTTTCTATCATTCTTGAAAGTTTGAGGAACAAAGAAAGTAGCTGGTATTAATGATGGAGAAGAAATCTGTAACTGATTTCTATAGAAGAAGAAATGCATTATCTGCCATAATAGATTCTGCCATTGAACAGAATCTTCTGATGTTGGACTTTTTCACAAAAAAGCTATACATGAAAGATGAGACCAGGAAAGAATGTATCATATGTACATACGATGTAAAGGTAAAAATGTATATAAGATGCACTTAAAAGATTGCCTTTGATTTGAAAAAAGAGAGAGAGAGACCATACTATGACAATAAGGAAATAGGGGCAGTTAAAAACATTATTTGGAAATACATACATTAGAGGAAGCTATTTTCAAAATTCCAGGATGACAGTCAAAATGGAAACAAATATTTTTTTTAAAAAAAATCCATTAACCTCCTCACATCACTGATTATGAAAATAATTGAGAGGTGGCTGTAGAGATTTTCTATTCAGTAGTTCCCAGGAAATAGTACTAGAAGCAGGTAACCTCACTGCCACTCACTGGCCTCCACATTTGTTAATATCAGTATTTGTAATGGAATAGATTTTACAAACTTTGCTCTATTTGCATAAGAGATATGATAAAAAGTCAAAACCATAAAAAAGTAAAATTAGAATATTTTGGACATGTGATGCAACACCCAGAAAAATACGGCATACTTCACTTAATCCTCCAGGGGAAAAATTGAAGGCAAACAAGGTCCAAGCAGAAGAAAACATAATGACTTCAAAATCTAAGGAACTGGTTTGGACAAAACTCAGCAGAACTTTTTCATGCGGCTGTTGATAAAAATAGGATTGCCAACATGATCACCAACGTCCAATGACGGATATGGCACAAGAAGAAATAAAAAGTAAGATGGGGATCTTTAGAAAGCACCAATAGGGGCTTCCCCAATCTGATTTTAATCCAGAATTGTGGAATCCATCTCCCAGCATTGTAAGCAATGTTCGTTAGATGAGATGAAACCCACCCATACAGAGGACACCTAGTTGAGCAAAAGCTACCAAGGTGGTGATCCATCTGCAGTCAGCTCATGCAGTCTGATGGAAATTATTTCCCTTCCTCGATTTCCTGTCTGAAACTTCATTGTGACTTAAAGGCCAAAGAGATTGTATGTAGAATTCCAATTTCCTGCCCAGCTTCTATGTTTAATTTCTTTGACTGCTCTGAACCACTGTGTGCAGGAAGAAGTGAATGTGGTGAGCCTACGCTTTCCCCAACTGTTTTTAAAATCATTTTTAAAAATCATTCACAAATATACTTTGTAACCACATTTTTCAATCATTGGCATCAATTTATTTGGTAGATGTTAAGGTTTTAAAGACAACTGCATAGCCTCAGTCTGGGTGCGGGTGATTTGTGCCTGAAAAAATCTTTTAAAAAGCAAAGAAATAGATGGAAAAATTATACTGTTGTGCGCCACCCAAAGTTGTCTTCAGTGAGATGAGAGGCTATATAAATGTGATTAATTAATAAATGCTTTCCAATCCACTCATCATAGACCTTCATCTGCAGCTAAAGATATTGCTACAATATAAATTGAACATACCATTTCTAGGTTGCCCTTTGCAAGCTCTTGAACAAGATTTTATTTCTACTATCCAGTGACAGAATCCTGCTTCCATCCCATGAAATTCTGGGATTGCATTGCATTTCCCCCCATCTGCTTAAGAGAGATCAGCCAATTGATCTACTTGTCTCAATTGTGGTCTTTTTTGCAACAAGAATTGATCCCTTTTAACTGATAGCTCGGTGCTTAATGATTTTGTAATTGAGGCTGTTTACCTTCTGAGTAATTGTTATTTCTTCAAATAAGTGTATGAATACGAAAGGACAAATAATTAGGATTTATAATTATAGATTGAGCTTTGTGCTAACTCTACAGAAAAGTACTGAAAATTTATACACATTTCATGCTGCAGCTGTTGTTGTTATTCTAAACTTTAGTTGATCAATGCATCTTTCCTTGAATTCAAAATGCCTCAACCTTGGCATTTTAAAGCACATGAATGCATTCTATTATTAAAATGGCTCTATCCTTTTGTTTTAGGGACATGGTGACTCAGTGGCTAAGACGCTGAGCTTGTTGAGCAGAAAGGTCAGCAGTTCAGTGATTCAAATCCTTGTCCCAGCTTCTGCCAACATAGCAATTCGAAAGCATATTAAAATGCAAGTAGAAAAATAGGGACCACCTTGGTGGGAAGGTAACAGTGTTCCATGTGCCTTTGGCATTTAGACATGCCAGCCACATGACCACGGAGACGTCTTTGGACAGTGATGGCTCTTCAGCTTTGAAACAGAGATATGCACCACCCCCTAGAGTCAGGAACGACTAGCACATAGGTGCAAGGGGAACCTTTACCTTTACCCTTTTGTTTTATAGGATGGATTGGATACTGACCAATTCACGCTACAGGCACCCTTTGACTTATGACCCAAATGACTCCCCCAAATTTCTGTTGCTAGGCAAGGGAGTTGATTTTTGATCCATGTTATGATCTTTCTTACCACAGTTGTTAAGTAAATCATCTCAGGTGTTAAGTTAGTAACATTGTTGTTAAGTGAATCTGGCTTCCCCATTGACTTTGCTTGTCAGGTTGCAAAAGGTGATCCTGGGGCATAGCAGCTGTCATAAATACATGCCATTTGTCAAGAGTCTAAATTTTAATCATGTGACCATGGGGATGCAGCAAAGGTCATAAATCACTTTTTTATGCTGTTATAAGTTTGAACAATCACTAAACAAATGGTTGTAGATCAAAGACTACCTGTATTATATTCCCTGAATATAAAGGAATTTCTATTCCTTTACAGAAGAGTTATGCCAACAATGGTTCCCACAAAGTTATACTATACCTCCTCCTCCTCCACCGACACCATCAATGGTTCCTCTTCCTATCGTTGGGCTTTATGGATTCAAAAACCCCTACTCATCCCTCCCTCCCTCTCCCTCCCTCTCCTAGAAAGAAGTCCCTTGAGGATGAGCATAAAAGCTCAAAGAATAAACCTCTGGTCCTGGTGACCAACCCAGATTGAATATTATTTAATATAAATCACAGAGATCCTAGCTACTATGTATGTATTTTAATTCATATACAGTGAACTTTTTATTTTGTCTTATTTGTATTCTGCCTTCATTATTTTTACAAACAAGTCCAGGCAGCGAACATATCCAACATACCTTCCTCCTCTTATTTTCCCCACAACAGCAGCAGCCTTGGGAAATGAATTGGGCTGAAAGAGAATGACTGATCCAAGGTCACCCAGCTGGCTTTCATAGCTAAGGGGGCACTAGCACTTCCACTTTCTACCCTGGTGTTTTGCCCTGGTTCGTTTAAGGATGGCAAGTAAAAGTATCCCATTCCCTACTGCTAGAGAAGACAAGAGTACTCATTAAAATTAAGAAAACAGGTAGCAATAGACAAATCTTTTTATTCACATGGAAAAGCTGAAGCAAGCCATTGTTGTATACATTTATACAAAGGATCTGTAGGGGAAACACAACCCCGTACATAGTAAGATGATAGAAAATATGGTTCCTTATGAAATGTAGTCATTACATACACTATCAAACTTTTCCAAAAGTTATTTTGTTTGGCAACAGTTTATCAACAGTCTCCACTGGAAAGTGGCTTTATTTAAAAAGAATAGAAAGAAAGGGAGAAAGAGCACAAAATTCATGCAGCATGTCTAGAAACAATCCTGAGAGTTTGCCTTCCTTAGAAAAACTGTAAAAAGATATATTTTGTCTTTCAAAGTTCATAAAATGCAAATGCTATATTTATTGTTAAAACTATACAAAAATATGGACCTAACTTAATAATTACCCCCCTCCCCCAAGAAAACATTTGACCCCACTTCTGTGCGATTTTGGCTGTAAACAGAGGACTAGATCCAGTCTGGTCATAGAATAAGTAGACCCACTGAAAGGAAATGAATTTATTTCAGTGGGTCTGCTCCTGTGACGAAGTCTGGAACCAACTCTTTTTTTCCTGCACTCAGAAGAGAGAAAAGCCACAGTGTAGTTAACAGACTTCATCAAGCTAGATTAAGGCAGGGGCTGGCAACTCAATACCCCACCATCCCTCCCCAATTCAACATGCCATTGGTCCAAGATTGAACAATGACCAGGCACCCCAGGCATGTTCAGTGGGACAGTAATTATGGTGGGAGGAGCTTTTCCAATGGTAAAAAAACCAAGATGGATATATTGGGGTAAGAGATTCCATGATGCCAACCCCTGGTTAAGGAATTCTAGGAAAGGGGGTTAGTTATGAATGCAGTTAATTATCAGAGTTAGGGCAAAACTACATAATACACATACTGTACATGTGTATAAAAGCTCTTATAGCTCTTTTCATCTAGTCAAAGAGATTGGAGGCCATTTTCAAAAGCAAAACCATGGTATGGTGCTTGACACATATCCTACCTGGTAAATTGCTACCTCAAACACTCTTTCTAGCAGCTCTACAATAATGGAGTAAAGTGTCACCGTTGAAAAAGATTTCTCTCCCAAATTGGATTTGACTAGAAGTAGAAGCCACTGGATCTTTTATGCAATTATGTCTGTGCAATAATGTACAGGTTGACCTTTGTTACCAAGGCTTTCACTGCCTATCTCTTATGGCAGACCTACCAACAAATAATCACAGGCCATTCTGGGAATTTAGGAATGTTGCCCATGAAATTACCTAACTGGTTAACCTATTTATTAGAACTGTTGTCTGATAAAAGAAATTTCGGCCAATCAATTATTTGAGCTTGGCTTTTTACTAATCAATTAAATGGTAAATACATTTAAATGCACATAAATAAAAACAAAAGGTATGAAGAGGAAAAAGTAATGTAACTTTTGTTTTTTTAAAAAACACATGTACAGGTATTTTGCAATAAGCACCACCTGGAACAGACATATCTATGTAAGTAGCAGAGAGAACAGGGAATGCTACAGTATGCCACATGCTGTCCTCAGCTTTTCCTTGTATTAAAAATAAGTTTAAACAAAGGTTTTAAAATCTGCTGCTCAGTTAATCAGGAGGCACCTTTTTAATCAAACATATGGTGTTTTCATTGACAAATGTAACAGATCAGTCTATCAAACATTTCAGCCCTAATATTTGTATAGAAAAACATGGAAAAAGCATGTTCGTCATGTTCTGAAAAAGAGTATCAAAACTGAATACAAAGCAAGTGTTCCAAAATGTCATTATATACCTTTCCAATAGATAATGTTCATAAAAATATATCAAATCCTAAACCATGAAAAAGCAATTACAATATAATTTTTTGTTGTTCTGCTACATAAACCAGCTTTTCCGTGAAGCAAGGAGGCAAATTCAGGTATGAAAACATAATTATTGCTTTTGCTACAATTTTTGTTTTGTTTTTACATATAGTCATAAATTACACTATACAGTAGAAAATATTTCATAGGAATACATTTTATGATTTGTTTTGATTTGCTGGTTTCAGTTCTAACAACAAATAGAAAATTAAGAAAACAAGTCACAAATGAATGGTAAAGGCACTTCGCTTTTCAAACAGTTCTCGGCATATTTTTTTTCTGCTTTTCTCTTTTAGAAATTATGGTAAGCTTTGTACAATTCATAGATTGTTGAGGCACCATAAAGGTTTAGAACATTCCAATTCCTTGACAGTTTCTGGTTTCCACAACATTCCTTGTCGCAATAAATTCTCACACGTCCACCATCACTTTCCAATACACCTATTTTTCTTCCTTCCTTTGAAAGTTTGGTTCCACTGCCTTAAATCCCTTCACAAATGTTTTCAAACTTCCACTTCTTGTGCTCCATCCTGGATGTCATTAATCACTCCAATATCAAAGCAGGTGACTATCATGACACGCGACTTGCACAGATTTACACATTGCTCTAGTTCACTCGTCACTTGTTCTAATGCCTCCAGATAATCTTGAGATTCCTTATCGAGATCAGGATCAACCTCAACTAGTAGCATAAAAAACAAACAAGGTGTTTAATATCCAAACAAGTTTCTAGAAATAATAATGTAATAATCTTAAACAAGCATTATGCATTAAGAATTTCTAAGAAAGGAGATTCCAAGAGGAGGGATCTAATTGACCTAGTGGGATTCCAAAGGAACTTGGGGTTCCTGAATCTGTTGCACAGTTCAGTCAAGATCTTAGCTACTGTTTGGAATAATTGTATGCCCTTTCCATTGTCCAAGGATATATATATATAAATATATAAATATATAAATATATAAATATAAATATATATATATATATATATATATATATATATATATATATATATATATATATATATATATATATATAAATAAATATATATATAAATATATAAATATATATATATATATATATATATATATATATATATATATATATATATATATATATATATGTGTGTGTGTGTGTTATATTTATGCTGATAAATAAATAAAGGGAGACATAAATATAACAAATATAACAAAAAAGGCAACAGTAAAAAAAATATTGGGTTTCTGTCTGGATGGTCTCTTGTGACGAGCCTAATGACAGAGAGTGGAAGTGTGACCTTCCTCCCATACTTGGGCATACCAGGGGTTGTGACTTTAAGTGTGTATATATATATATATATATATATATCCTTTCCCAAAAAACTGATTGAATTTCAGCATAAATTTGAGATGGGATTTTTATCCATAGTGGGCCTGGTTGCAGAGGTAACAATTACATTTTACTAATGGATTAATGGAAAGGGGAAATAATCAGAGAGGCTGATGGTACACTAAACATGGATTTGTCAATAAAAAAATGTTTTTCCTGAATCAAATGCTGATATTTTTGCTAACCTCTTTTTTAATTTATTTAAATGTTTTACTTTAGTTTTTTGTTAACTTTGCTCTGCCACCATATTTTAAAAGAGCTCCATGTTTTAAAATTGAATTAACATGAAGCTAGGACAGAGGGAGTACAAGGATGAATTATGAAAAGAGACCGAGGCAGTTAATATCTATCCCTATAGCTCTTTAACAATTCTGGATCAAAACACTGCATTAAAATATTCAGGTTGTAGTACCATTCTTCATAATGTTCTGTCAATCAAGCACTTTCGCTATTAGCACTAAATAAATACTTACATTCTCCTTTCCACTTGCTTGGATCCAACATCAGCCTGCACTTTGTTTCTTCCAATTCCTCTTTCAACAACTCATGCTTTGCTTTCATTTCTCTAATCCGTTGGTGACGTCTCTCTAGGATTTTCAGCTTTGTATTAAAATATATCAAGCCCTTTAGGGGGACAAAAATTACTCATCTGTAACTCTTTGCTGGCCATCTGCTTGCTTTTCCCTATTTCCCAAAAGTCTACAGTCCACACCATTCAACTTCAACTACTCACATGAAGCTTCAACAAGAAATATTAAACATTAGCTAAGTTCTCTCCCATCCTATCTTTGCTGAAAGTGAACTTTCATGGGTGCTAATCTAATAAAGCAATCTTCTACAAGCACTTAGGGCACTTATTGCCATTCTAAGTTAATGTGCTCCTTTACAATACTCTTAAATTACAACCATATGTACAGAAATTATTTTTTCCCCTGTGAAATGAGAAAATATAACTCCTTTAGAAAAAAATAAACTTTCAAAATCCCAATTCTATGTGCAGGTGGGATGCTTAATCATGCCCCATCTGGTTTGCTCCATAACCCATGCTACAATTGTCTTGCTTCATTTTAAACATGGTTTGAAAGTGGATGGGTGGAGGGATTGCAGAGTAAAAGTAGAGGAGAGAAAACAAAGTCTCTACTCCCATTTTAGTTGTCTGATGTTTAAGCTTTCAGGATAACAAAAACAAACTATATATAAAGCTGAAATAATGGTGCCAATAAAATTCAAATATAATCAAAATTTTAAAAAGCAGCAAAACACAATTTACAATAATGGATACTATAACCCTAGAAACAATTTATAATAAAAGATCTGAGACTGATTGTGGAGTTATCAATTAACATAAAAATGCATACGTGTAGCATTTCGGTGAGAAGTTATTTTACAAACTCCCCAACTGACTTAGGATCTCCTCCATTGGCCTGAGGGTTCTGCATTGAAACCATCCCCAATTGTGTGCACACAACACAACTAATTGAAAATTTTATGTTTGCCACAAAATAACTAGCTCTGAAGAGATAAATAAGATGGAAATACATGACTTACCTTTTCAACATCCTGGAAAGGCTGTTGTAAATGAAATAAAAGAAGCAGTTATTTTAAACAGGTAGCAAACTAATGATTGTAATTCCTGTTACCTATCAGAATTAACTGGATTGTTTTGCCAATTACAAATAAATTAAACTCACAACATCTTGAACTTAACAGAATTCTAAATGATATGTTGTGCCATTTACATAAAGAGTTAATGACCCTTTAGTGAAAGGAGACCCATAAAGTTTCATCAGGCAGGCAATTATTATAAAGCCTACTCATAATGTATTAATTGATATTCTCCACTCACTCCATCAACTATATTAAACACAATTAATGGTAGACCAAATTATTTTCAATGGGAAAGACACCCCAAAATATGAACTATTTAAAAATGGCTTATGATATTGATTTAATTACAAACTGTTCTTCTGCTTGTGTATTAGATCTTAAGCTACAATCTTGGCTCACGGATTGTGAAATTTATATTGTCCACTTTGTTATAAAATATATCCTGACCTCACTTTCCTCTTGTCGATGTCGATGTAATCGTTCCACATCATCAATCTCATAAACTTTTATTTCAAATGGCTCTTTCAAAGTCCCTGGTAAAGGGGGAAGATCAACCCACTGGCCAGCCACATTCTGCTTTCTGCCCAGCGATGTAGAATCAGGAAGAGGGGCTGGAATCAGTCGACGGCGCTGGAAGCCTGAGATTTAAAAAAAAAAGTGTCCTTGTATCTTTGCCTCCTAAAAAAATCCATGAACATTCTAACCCAGACAATATTTAAAATACATATATATATACAGCCACAGACATTTTGCTATAATAATTACATTATGTGTCTAGTGAAATTCTGTCCCACGGCTATATAATCAAGAAGCATAATTGTAGCTGAAACTAAACAGTTCACACTGGATTTTTATGCCTACAAATATCAGTTGATCAAAACTCCTTTCTTTTTCTCTCCTTAATTTTGTGATGCCTTAACATACAAAGTTCTATGGGTTTCCATCTCAAAATGATTGGCAATCAAACATAGCCCAATAGGATTCAGGAAACATGACACCACAATAAGCTAAAAGATGTGGTTGTAAAGCAAAAAAAAAAAAAAAATCAGCCATAAAGCAAAAAAGCATGTGACCAAGCTGATTTACAATTGTAGTCTTGATTGCTATTGTTAAAGGACTGTTCAGGTTGTTAAGCAAAAATCTCATCCAACCATGATTTCCAGCTTCCAACTGGTCTCCCCATTGAGTTTGCTTGTGAGAAGCTGGCAGGGAAGGTGGGCGATCATGATCACATGACTCTAGGGAAACGGCAATACCAGAACTCTGAGGCCTCATCCTAAGTCCTCTTCATTAAAGAGCCGAGGTGGCGCAGTGGTTAAATGCAGCACTGCAGGCTACTGCTAGATCAGCAGTTCAGCAGTTCAAATCTCACCGGCTCAGGGTTGACTCAGCCTTCCATCCTTCCGAGGTGGGTAAAATGAGGACCCGGATTGTTGGGGGCAATATGCTGACTCTCTGTAAACCGCTTAGAGAGGGATGAAAGCCCTATGAAGCGGTATATAAATCTACTGCTATTGCTATATTCATTTAACCTTTGAACTGAACAAATGGTCATAAATCAAGGATCCCCTATAATCCATGTGGCTCACAAAACAACAAATCCAAACACTGACATTCAATTGTACTAGACTCCAGCCTCTCCCTATTCCAGCACTTTTGGGAAGAGAACTGGCTCTTCAAGGGCTTTGAAAAAGCTAATAAAATGGGGGCCTGCCAAATCTCAAGGGGAAGAGTTCCACAGGGTCAGATCTGCCACAGAAAAGGTGTGCTTTCTAGGTGCCATTTACAGTACGTCAAGAGACCTAGAGCATACACATATCCTATTAGACTAGTAAAAGTGACAGATATGCTCCAGAAATGACCACAGATAAACTGGGTCCATGCCATCCAGAGATTTTAATGTGATAACAACCACCTTGAATTGCGCCCAGAAGGAAACTGAAATTGCTTTCATTACAGATCACACACCTGTGATGTAATATGGGCAAATCATAGAATGCTGTGCTGCTGTATTCTGGGCCTCTTAAAATATCTGGATGGTCCCCAAAAGCACATCAATATAGAGGGCATTGCAGTAACCCAACTGGGAAGTACCAGAGCATCAGTGACTGAGCAAGGCCTCCTGGTCCAGGAATGAGCACAATGGGCACACAAGACAAAGCTGCATGAAGACTTGCTCCTTCAGCAGGAAATGTGAGCTTAGGAGAACCCAAAGTTCCATGCAAGCTCTATTTGGGAGAGTGCCTCCCTGGCCAGAGTAAAGATGATACATCACCAGAACCAGGAGACTGAAAATTCAGAGCCACTCCATCTTGCTAGGGTTGAGTCAGAGTTGGCTCTGCCCCATCTGAATCCCTGCAGCCTCCAAGCCAGTCCCAAGACAGCACTGCTTGGTTGGCCAGAGGTAGAGATGTGTAAATGTGTACATTGATGATACCACACCTCATGCCACTAGATGACCTCTGCCAGAGGCCTTGTGTAAATGTAGAAAAATAGGGCAAGGGATTCAAAACCTGAATCTCAAGACCTGAGATTCAAGACCATTGCAGCGTCCTAGAATTCAATCTCTTCCTCCCACCAACACCAAATAAAAGTAGCCACAGAGGAAGGGGAAGAACCACTATAAATATCCCACTTCCATAGCTGGTCCAGAAGAAAACCAAAAATTTAGTGTGTTTAACAGGTCTAGTAGGGGTAAGATAGATGCATCTCTCCCCTCCCCAATCCCAAGACCTCATCCATAAGCATGTCTCAAAGCAAAACCTTGACTAAAAGGGGGACAAATACATTTCATCCAGGGCTATCTGAAGCTGAGTAGCTACAACCTTTTAACAACCTCCCTAAAAAAGGAAAGTTGGAGACTGTACAGTTAGATCCAAAGTCCGCTCTTAAAAGGGAAGTATACCATTACCCCCCTCAAGGTGAGTGACACATACCATCCTCAGTGAGTTATTAATCACAACTTTGAGTCAACCACATAGCACCTCTGATATGTCTTATCCAACCCGGATGGCATAGGTCCATAATAATGTGATAGAATTTAAGCCCTGAGGACACTTCCATGGAAACAACCAGCTTAAACTCATCTGAGCAACAGGCCCTTAGGCTTCTTGGGCAAATTGAGAAAATGGGTGAAGTCTGTAATTGTTAAGTTCATTGCATGAACACAATTTTGAGTCTTTACAATGCTATATTTTTATTTCATTTGGTAGAGATAGCCCTCTTTAGTGATCACGCATTCAGTGATCATTCAAAGCTTTGACTTCTCTGAAAAAGGAGATCTACAACCATCTTCGAAGCTGCAACCATTCCATATCCCCATGGTCACATGATCACAATTAAGGCATTTGGCACCCAGCCAAATTATGTCACCCAAATTATGACTGTCACAATGTCCTATGGTCACATGATCACCATTTGCAACCTGCACTGCTGGCTTATGTTAAGCAAAGCAATGGAGAAGTCAGCAGGAAGTCACAAGATGCAGTCACATGACAATGCCCTTAACAACTTTGCAGAAATCACAGAACAATTGCAACCAGAACTGCTGTCATAAATCAGTGCAGTCATGATTTTTTGCTTTATGATCATTTATCCATACCCTAAGGCTATGCTAGCTTCAAAAAAATGTTCATTAGCATATACAATTGTACTGATTTATTTGGAATTAAGCCCAACTGAATTCAGACATACTTTTCAATAGGAATATACCATTCATTTTCTTTCTCCCCAAATCTAGAACATTTGACTAAATTAGGAGCAAAGCAACTAAACACTCCAAAAGGTAAACTGTCATTTATCAGCAGAGGACTATTCAAATTGAGAAAAGAACTGTGTGTCATTTTAAAAAGAAATGCCTTATAAAGCATTTCCTGGGGCAAAACCAAATACAAATCCATCAGCCATAATACTCTTTCAATATGTGGGCAACTTTACACAGCTGTTAATATTGATTTGCAGGAGAGACTTAGGAAGCTGATGTGCTGTGAAAAGAGAACAGCTGAAAAGGCTGAAATTGGGTCTTTAAAACAATAGGTCACACAGTAAAATAAACTGGTTACCACAGCTCTATATATTTGTATATATAGATCCTAGACCTGTGAGGAAATGGTACCCAAATATCATCTATGGCTTTTAAATTGGGACTGTATCCCTAATGGATAAGTCACGGCAATGAATTTTAAGGTTCTCCTACCAGGGATGGTAGATTTCAGACTTATATTTTAAAAAGTGGTGTTTTCCCTCTGACATTTGTGACAGTAGTTTAACAATATTCACAGGACTTTTCATTTGATAGTCTAAGTTTTGTTTATTTCTCCCAGGATTAATACAGCATCCTTTAGGGTAAAGAGATGTCACATTGGCAAATGGACATTCCATGCCATCTTGATGGAGAATTCTATGCAGAGTTTAATAAGCCTGAGACTTCAGTAAGTTGGGAAAATTTTTAAAGGTCTAGATCAGGGGTGTCAAATGCAAGGCCCGGAGGCTGGATCCAGCCCATGGGGTGTTTAGATCGGGCCCATAGGGCTGCCCTAGAAATAGTGAAGGATTGGCCCGCAGTGCCTCAGCCAGTAAAAACAGAACTTGCAAGGGCTGCATGCAGCCCTCCTAAGTTCTGTTTTCGCTGGCAGAGGGTTGCAGGAGGCCGTTGCAGCCAAAAACAGAGCTTGGGAACCTGTTTTTGCTGGCAGAATGCTCAGGCCACCACAGACACCCCCCTAACACAAGTGACATGCTAGTCATGCCCATTCTGGCCACGCCCACCCCTGAAGTCCAACACAACTCTGATGTGGCCCTCAATGAAATTGAATTTGACACCCCTGGTCTAGATACTCAAGAAAAGTCTAGCTGCTGAAGAGAACAAAACCTCTGGGAACTCTGCTCTTTCTTAGATCTTGCCTAAGAAGGGAAGCTGGGCTATTGTATAGGCAGGCAGCTACTCTGGTCTCCTCTTTTTCCTAAAGTTTAGGAAACTAAACTATATTATTCCCAGTAGCTAGAATTGTCAGTTGATTCTTCTCTTTCTTCCTCCCTACCACTTTCTTTTCTCAAACTTAAGAGAAATCAATTTTTAAAAAGTTGAAGGACATGATAATAAGTTCTTCAGCGAAAAGGCGCTTTTTCTGGAATTATTATGCTGATTGGTAAATCTCCAATCTATTTCTAATTTCAGTTGATTCTTAGCTTTATAGATTATTAGTTCCATTAATCAGACATTTTAGCACACTTTTTCCAAATTCCTTTATGTGCTCATAATTTTCATTTGGGAACCTGTCAATCAGAGTTTTGTATGAGTATCTGCTAGAATTATACAATAACACCTTCAAATAAACATATCTTTTCAAAACCTGGTTGAGACTCTTTTTGTATTCTGTGGGTTGTGTTGTCTTCTGTGGGTTATGGTAATCTGGTAGCCCATGATGGCAGTTGGCTTAACTGAGCTAAATATAGACTAGACAAAGCCATCCATGCCATATTCAACACATCCATTCACAATCCTTTTTATTATCATACATCAACATGCCCTTATTCATACTCTTCATGAGCATTGTGTCTGTGTGTGTATAAACAGATACATACATACACATATACACAACTGTCCATCTTGCTTCATACCCTGTTCATTTGCAGCTATTCAGATGAATCTAACATCAGATAATATAATATTTATGGATAAGATGGGAGCTATTATAACATTAGACAGTATCTATTTTAAAGTAACTGCCTGGTCTTTTTCATGGAAACTTCCCCAAAAGTACTAGAATAAAGAATTACATGGGAAGGTTGAGAAATTGTATTCTTTTTTACCTTTTCTTCAGGGAAACATAAGCTGCCCTTGAAAACTTCAACCTCTCCCATGTAATTTGTATGAAACAGAGTAAAATCTGCTAGCATCCCCATGGAGCAGCAGTCACACCTGTCCCATAATAAAACAACTGGTTCCAAATAGCCATTACTAGTTAACATGTATTTAGGGAGTTCAGTGACAGAATTTATTAATCAAAAATGTAGTATTGAGGATCTGCCTCTTTCATTAAGCCATGCAGATTGATCATTTGCCTCTTAGGCTAAAGCTCAGGTGCTACTTACAAATTAAAAATCTGTCAGGTCTGAACATGCCTTCAGTTTCAAGGACTACTATGATGGCATTTTCTCAACTACCTTATTCACTAATTTAAGATTGTGGTATTCATGGTTTAAGGTTGTGATAGACCTGCTGCAGACACAAATCAACAGAAATTCTAAGACCAGGTTTTTGTAGTTATTGTATTTTTACCTGCTGATCTTTTCTTTGGGGATTTCAAACTTCTCATGCGACTTGGTGATGACATCCCACTTTCGCTCATGGAATCATGCGCTGAAGAAGCACTGCCGGTGGCTTCGCTGTCACGGATCATGCTTTCATAGCCACTGCTGCCACCACTGTGGTAAAAAAGAGCTGTCCTACCCATTGCAGGTGGTAGTTCCCCACTTAAGACACTACTGTTATCACTCCCGTGCCCACTGCTGTAGCGCTGAGGTCTCCTTGGCGCAGTTATCTTACTGTATGGAGATGGCAGCATCTGGACCTGTGACTTCTCGTCACTTAGATTTATTCCACTGTCATTGCCACTATCGGAGTCTGTCGAACCCCGGAAATGGCTCATCTTGCCTGAGCTTCCTGAGGCTAGCTCATTCACACGACTATTGGCCGCCCTAATGGCCTGCTTAGTTCCCATAATTGTTCCTCGGCCAGGTTTATTATTCATGCCTTGCGTGGACTTTGGAGCTGTTTTCCCACTCAAAGGAATGCTAGAGTTCTTCCCAGCAGACTGAGCCAAAGACTTCACAGAGGAGCTCAGAGACTTGGATCCACTCGCTGAAAGGCTACGGCTCTTATTCCCACCAATCGCAGTTTTCTGACTGGTAGCACTTTTCATTTGACTATTTTTGCAAGATACAGACATGGAGCACGATGGAGGAGAGGTCAGGCCAGAAGTATCAGGAGGAACTCCCAGTCTGGGGACTAGCCGGCCATTCCTGCCATTGCTAAGGCTGCCACCACCATTTTCCTTATTCAGATTAGTTTTTCCTCCCACAGATAGCAAGCTGTCACATCTCTCAAGGGATGTGTGGCTCCCATAACAATGGACACCTTCACTTTTTGATGCCTTGGCCTTTAAACTTGAAGTTGCTTTTGGCAAGGAATGGTCTCCTCGGAGGCTATATTTGCTACTGGCATTTTCAGTAGTACATAACCCAGTTCTCAGTCGTGAATCAATATCATCATCATGTTTGACTGCAGCAGCCCTACTAGCTTCTAATCCTACAGCTTTGGCCCCTCCATTTTTTTGCTCAAGGCTGGATTTACGAACGGGAGGTGCTGGAGGTATTATGCCATTTGACCTGGGTAACATACTCATCTTTTGCTGTGCATTCTTCTTTTTCAGGCTCCCAATGGCAAAAGCAGCCTCAGAATTCCCTCTGTGCATACCTTCTGTAAAAGCACCACTGCTGTGTGACACAGGAACTACTCCCAGTGTGGTGGCTCCTCTTTTAAGCTGTGGAATTTTAGGGAAAGCTTCAGATTTTTTAGCAACTCCACTAGAAGACTTGCAGCTCATTTCACAACCGTCTACCACCCTTTGTGAACAGGCAACTAATGTCTGGGATTTTAAAGCTTTAGTTGTGCTACCAAATTGTTGGGTAGATCTTGGTGGCTGCTTCTGTGTACAAAATGCCTGAGAATTTGAAGGTAACATATCTGTGGTATTAGTTTCCAGACGATTGTCTGTGCGAACCAACCAGGGATCGTCAAACATCACATGTGGCTTTTGCAGTTCTTTATCACATAGAGTATTATTATGAGTCAGAGATGAGGTAGCTTTTGTTCTTCGGGGAAGACTGGAGTGTATAGTTTCAATCACTGGAGTGTTTTGAGAATTAGAAAGCTTAACTTTTGTGGCCTGATCAGTGATGCAAAGAGTACTTCCAATCTGACACACTTTGGTTAAGTCATAGTTTTGAAGGCTTCTATTGACTCCTGAGGCTGTTTTGCTTGAATTCATGCTCTCACTCTCCAATTCTGAAAAGCAAAAGCCGCTATCATTCAAGGTAGTTTTCAAGGGAGCAGAGATATTAGGAGAACCCAAAGTTAAAGGTTCCTGAGACTTGTGATAGTCATACAAGGGTTGCATAAGAAAACCATCACTGGGATGGGCTCCTTCACTTCCAATTGTACAGATACTGACTTCACTTAGCCATGAGCTGATCGAGGAACGTCTGCTGCTACTAGTGAAGGGTTCTTCAGAAAATGGTACAACAATATCAATGTTGACACCTGTTGTACTTGCCTGAGAGGTATAAGCATCAAACTCATCATTTATACTGCTGATGATACTAACTGGCCTAGAACCAGAGGCAAGAGCCTGAAGAGAGCAGTCACTGTTAAAGCTGATGATGCTAGAGGGTCTTCCATTGTCCATAATACCACTGATAGATAACTCCTCAACCACTGTAAAGACAAGCTCATCTTCACCATTGAGTTCCACAGGCTTCTGCAAAGTCACTGTTGTTGTCAGTATATCCCTGTCAAAGCACGGGCCTCGGAAAGATGATCGAAATCTATGTACTTCAATACCATCTGCCTGCTGTTCTGGGTCATTAGCAATGGTGTTATGTTCAGTTTCACTAGTCCCTTGTTTACTCATTCCCACAGGTGGGGTCCTGATGGAATTGTTGTGATCCACCTTTAGATATGCTTGTTTGCTTGTCACTAGACATTCCTGCTGCTGAGGTGGTGGAGGAGCAGGGCTGGGCAACGGTCTCTTCATATAAGAAGTTTTTTCTTTCACAACCATTTCAGCATCAGCTTGACTTGATTCATGAGTCTTAGCACAATGACTTGTTGATACTTGACAGGAATCAACCACTACTTCATTATTCCCACTGAAATCTACTCTCTTGCTTTCAGGTTTTGATTGCAATTTGGCATGTTCTGTGTTTAAAGGAGATGCCTTCTTTTCAGGGCAAGTGATGTTGTGCTGGAAATAAATGCTTTGTCCCTTTTTTGGAGTTCCTGTTTCTTGTGAAAATGGTTTTTTAAAGCCTCCAATAGGAGAAGATGGTTTGGATTTAGATTGCCCATTTTCTGTAGGCATGGGTACTGTGCTATTGGAAGCTAAAGCAGCAATCTCTCCAACAGGAAACTTGACAGGTTCCTCACTTCCATCAATACACTCCAATCTTTCCTGCAATTCTGCAAAGGTGTTACACTTAAAGTGATCTTTGTCAGAGCTTTTTGGAAGACCACAATTGTCCTTGCTTCTTTTTTTGTTCAAAGAAGGGATTATGGGGACAAATTCTGGAGGGCCTTCATTATCTGTCAGCTCTCTGTCTGACAAAGCAGTACCATTGGAACCTACATAGATAACAGTGTCACAGGACTGCTCACTGCTTGAGGAATAATCATGTTCACTAGAAAGATTCAATACAGGAATGTCAGGATCGAGAGCTATAGTCCTTGGATGAAATGGTCTGAGATGAGGAGGTCGTCGTACGTGGCCTTCTTCGCAAGAACTTTCTCCTCCAGATGAGCTGGATGCATACTGCTGGTTGTAAAAACATAAATAAGAGAGAAGGATTTTTAATATTAAATGTATTCACAAGAAGACAAATTATGAGTCACTTTTTCATGTCCTACAGAATAGTTTTTGATATCTATTGGAATCATTCCAACAAAAGAAGAGCCAAGGTGGCGCAGTGGTTAAATGCAGCACTGCAGGCTACTTCAGCTGACTGCAGTTCTGCAGTTCGGCTGTTCAAATCTCACCGGCTCAGGGTTGACTCAGCCTTCCATCCTTCCGAGGTGGGTAAAATGAGGACCCGGATTGTTGTTGGGGGCAATATGCTGACTCTGTAAACCGCTTAGAGAGGGCTGAAAGCCCTATGAAGCGGTATATAAGTCTAACTGCTAAAAGGCACTTATGATACATTTTAGTGGTAACTTCCAATTTTCAAAAGGCAAAAAAAAATAAAAGAATGATGTGGCAATTAAATGGCACAATCACCATGAAGGAAAACTGATTGAATGGCCAAGTATGCAATATTTTGCATTGGATGATAGGTTTTCATATAGTATGATTGCTTTAATGAGTACAATATCTTGGTTTCAGTCCACATTTCACAATATGACTGTATTGTTATATGATCAGGAATATCTGAAGTCGATGTGCAATTCATTCCAGCAATGAGAGACTACGAATAAGTTCAGACTACAGGCAATCCCCATTTATCAATCACAAGTGGAGTGCGAAGCAATGCAGTCATAAAGTGAAATATCATATGATTGTGCTCAACTTATGATATCATTTCTGGCTGCTGTTAAGTGAATCAACACAATGCTGATTAACTGCAATGTCATGTGTTTGTGACTTACAACTTATTGCTGGCTTCCCCACTGACTTTGTTGGAAGCTAGATCTGAATGTCACAAATGATGGTCATATGACCACAGGATGCTGTGACTGTAAATACTGTTGGTTGTCAAGTGATAAAATCATGATCACATGACTACAGGGACACTGTGACAGCCACAACTTTGAGGCAAGGTTACAAGTCTCTTTTTTCAATGCTACCATATCTCACAATGGCCACTGAGTAAACTCTTGATAAGCAAGGAGAAACTGTATTGTGCAAACCAAGCCATTAATATTGGATTTCAGAAATCATATATACTTGGCTTAAAACCCTAAGCCAATTTCAGAACAATGCATTCACTCTCGTAGAAAAAACTCAGAGAGACAGATAATAAAGGGAAATATTTAGTTACTGAATGTTGAATATTTAGTCATTATTCCAAATGATCCTTAGCAATGAATCAAAACATGAGTCAAACTTAAAACTTGAATTGGCCTGTATTCCAAATACTAAATAAGGTCTGAAAAATATCATGTAATTAGGTCAGGACGGGGCAATCATCAGCTGTTACTTGAAATGCATATCACTGTCCAGAAGTCAATGCAGATATTACTTACTTCCTGCTATTATCGATATCTGAATATTTGGTGTGAAGAATTTTACTGAACTTGATAAAACTGGTTTTTTTTAGTATGATTATACATCATTCATCAGTTTGTACCAGCCGGAAATGGGAACTCCAATAATAGTGACTTGCTCAAATTAAATCACCATTATCTCCTAATTATCTGATTTGCTTCTCTGTTCCTACCTTTCAAGAACTGACCTTAGGGCTGCATCTAATGAAATAGTCCAAACTAGCGTCTCCAATTTGTTATACTTTAAAATAACAATTTGAGCTGCATCATAGCAAATAATAAAGATAATGATTAATGAACGTTTATGATCATGACTTTAGTAATACTTCTGCCAAATATTATCTCTAATAAAGGGGTGGGATTCAGTCAGTTAGAACCAGTTTGGGCAAACCGGATGCTAATTCCAATCTGGTTTGCTGAACCAGTAGTTGTAAGGACTGGCTGAACCAGCCCATCCCTCCCCACACATCCCAGGAGTCTCCACACAACCCATTTTGAATGCCAGGTAAGTGGAGGCTCTGGGAGGGTAAAAAATGGGCCTCTCGGAAGTACCAGAAGTCCAGAAACAGTCCTGTTTCCAGACTCCGGAGCATAGCAGAGGCCGTTTTCGCCCTCCAGGAGGCTCAGAGAAAGCCTCTGGAGCCTGGGAAGGGCAAAAAATGGGCCTATTGGAAGTCCAGAAACAGACCCGTTTCTGGCCTCCAGACCCTGGGTGAGGCCATTTTCGCCCTCCCTGGGGCTCGAGAAAAGCCTCCAGAACCTAGGGAGGGCAAAAATGCCCCCCATGCTTTGGTGCAGGAAGCTGACTAGGCCATGCCCCCCATAGCCACCCAGCAACCGGGCAGAGAACCAGTTGCTAAAAATTTTCAATCCCACCCCTGCTCTGATACATGTCTAGGTCAAAAGCTAGCAAAAAAAATTAACAGTAAAGGTATGCTACAGTCCTCACTGCAATGAATGAAAGTTAACAAAGTTCTTTCCAAACTATAAAATATTTATTATCCTGTGCAAACCAACCTTGGATTTCTTCTTCCTCATCCTATGTATACGAGAGGCAAGATGAAGTGTCATGAGACTGTCCGCATAACTTCCTGGAGAATCCGATATGTGGGCTAGCATGGTTGTTCTGCAGTTGATGTTCCCAAGTGATTCTCTTAGCAGCATTGTCAATTTGTTATCCCTATAAAGCATGCAGAGGTATAACCAGTGGTTTGAAATATTTTCATTTCTTACCATCATTTTTCCAAGCAGTCTATTTCTAAGTCATCACAACAGGTTTACTAATAAAAATAAAATCTCAGGTACAAATGAAATTTTGTGATTTTTTTTTTTTAAAAAGGAACAGGCAAATAATTCTAATTCTACAAAACAAAAAATTGAGCTTGAGGTTCAGTTTAGACCAGTGTTTCTCAACCTTGGCGACTTTAAGTCCTGTGAACTTCAACTCCCAGAATCCCCCAGCCAGCATAGCATAGCTGGCTGGGGAATTCTGGGAGTTGAAGTCCACAGGACTTAAAGTCGCCAAGGTTGAGAAACACTGGTTTAGACTATTATCATTGCACTAAGGAAAATAGAGGATTCTGTTCATTAGCCTTCTGATTTTTTTAAAAAATAATCATTTTTTTCTAATCAAATAACTGAAGGAAATAGTTAAATCATTTTTGTGTGCTCATAGGAGAAAAACGAAGCAAAAATTGCAAGGCATCATTTGCCATATCTACAAAATAAATGCTAAGACTCTAAAAGACATGACTCTGTTACTTACTTGTATGGCACATGTTTGGCACCATTAATTAAGGCCAGAATGACACTGCCCAACGCAGACAGAGAGAGGCAGAAGGAATTTCCTCCATCCCGACTTTTGCTTAGCACTTTTTCACAGCTTCCCAGGTCGATGAGATGTAAACGGCTGCGTCCACCTGACACTGATCAAAAATAAAATGGAAAGAAATAAAATTCTGATGGAAACAGAAGATAAGCACTATTGCCTATTAAATGACTGCATGATGGACAAAATCAAGCAAACCAATAATAATGTCTAACAATTCACCAAGAATCCTTTGAAACTCTTATTAATTTGTGAACTAATAGTTGCTTAATTCTGACCATATTTTAGGATCAAATAAATGTGAACAAAAATATTCCTGTGTGTGTCTATATTTAAGCAAGTGAACATATATTCACTTAAACCATAACTTTATGATTTAGGGTAGGAGTTTTAAAACCAAACCAATGAAATCAGCACAACATTAGGAAAGCATTTCTTGAATTCAAATGTTATTTTTAACTGTGCAGATCTCATCACTGAACTTAATTCTTTTAACATTTCTACATACAGGCAAGAAGCAGTAGTCAACTTCGGATGACAAAGGAATAAGAAACCTTGCAAAGGACATTGAGAAAACTGGGTAATATTTCCTAAAAATTCCACTGGTCAGGAAGAAGTAACTACAGGTAATCTTTGACTTAAAATCATCTGTTTAATGACCGTTCCAAGTTACAATGACATTGAAAAAAGTGACTTTTAGCCATTTTTCACATGACTGTTGCAGCATCCCTATGATCATGTGATCAAAATTCAGGTACTTGGGCAA
Organism: Thamnophis elegans; assembly: GCF_009769535.1. Classification (NCBI taxonomy): domain Eukaryota; kingdom Metazoa; phylum Chordata; class Lepidosauria; order Squamata; family Natricidae; genus Thamnophis; species Thamnophis elegans. The sequence goes on along the minus strand of NC_045541.1, from coordinate 149,515,157 downwards.
CTGGTATGTATTTATGACAACTGCACTGTTCTGGGATCATGTAACCATCATTTGTAAATTTCCTAGCCAGCTTCATAAAAAGCAAAGTCAAAGGTGAAAGCTGGGTTCACTTAACCAACATGTGATTCACTTAACAACTGCGGCAAGAAAAGTCATAAAATGGGCCAAAACTTAACAACTGCCTTGCTTAGAACAGAAATGTTGGGCTCAATTGAAGTTATAAATCAAGGGCTACCTGTATCTGTCTACCTACAGCTATCAACATCTAGCAATCATCTCTTGCAGAAATATCTCTCCACTTGTGTAAGAAGCACACATTTCTATTTACATTTAAAATCCCAATGCGTTAGCAACTGGACTTTTTAACACACACAAAGGTATGTGTATTATAATTCACATAGCTTTCTATCTAGTTGTCCACTGACCACGATGATTAAAAGGGTAACAATAGAACCAAAAAGATCCTGAATTCAACTGCCTACTCAGACATGAAGCTCCTTAAATAAACTTATGCTATTTATTTTATAAGACCATTTATTATACCAAACTACCACAAGAATTTTTTTAAAACAGGATTGGGAGAGGGAACCTTGACCTGATTGCTTGGAGCAAAAGGTAAAGTACTGCATGCTAGGTTTTCAAATTAGATATTCCAAAAAGCAATCCATTTTAAAGCTTTCTTGGCTAATACAATCAGCTTCAATGTTGCTAAAAATCAATTGCACTTCTTTTCAAAAATCAATGCAAGAAGAAAGAGATTTTGAGCCAAATCTACATACTTCCTCCTTTGCCACTCTTCTCCATACGATACTGATATATATGAAATGTGAAAAACATGTGTGAATTCCTCCGATCTTCTTCATCACATTCTGGTTTGCTAGTACTCCTGGCAGCCAGCGCTGCATCGAGGAAAAAAGCTGCTTTCTCTGCTGTTGGGGCCCTCAATTCACTTTGATTCTGAAGCTGGAATATAAACAAGAAAACAACTAATTAAGAAGGAGTGAATGATCCCTGCTTCCTGAACCAGAGGAAGAAGCCACAAGGGTGCTAAAATAAACTAATATGTACACTGTGGGACTGGAGATTATATATATACAGTGTATATATATTGTAATTGTTGACAGATGAAAGCATTTCAAGATGAAAAAACCAAATGTCAAGAAAAAAGAATTAGCCAGGCTTCCCACCTGTCCTGAGATCTTATACCTGTGTTCCACATATTGGATCCTCTCGTAGGTAGACCCCTGGGGATTGTCCATCTTGAAGACTGCCGGTGGCTACTTCAGCTAACAAATCCTTAAGGTTTTCATCTTTGCCGCTGATCTCCACAGCAGATACTCGAATTGAGAAACGAGTCCCAGTCTTCTCTTTGCGCTCATTGATTAACTTGAAGAGCCATGAGATAGCACAAGGTACGATGCCAAGGCTTTGGGTGGAGTTATCTTCTCCAAACATTGTGTAGGATTTGCCTAAAATGGAAAGCAAATGGAAATGTAATTGGACCGCTAAGCACAGTGACTTCAGTTGCAGTGTCAGGAAGTGTGGGATTATCAGAGTTTTCTTATTCAGTAGAAGGAGGATTCTCCTGTTCTCTCATTTTGGCAAGAATCTGTTTTGCTCTTTATGTTTTGAAAGGATTCACCTGGATTGATTTATGAGTAATTAATAAGTAGATGAACTTCTGGAAGAGCTGACTTTCTGGTAAAAGGAGGAGAAAGGAAGAAACAATGGGACATGAATGTGAAAGGAATGAAGCCACTAGCCACACCCACATCTACTGTGAATCCTCCCAATGCAGAGAATGGCTCTTGTCTTTCTTCAGACTACAAAAAGAAATGGAGGGGGGGGAAGGCTGCCTCATCTGTTCAGGCAGTCAAATGGCTACTGTCCTTACTGCAGCCACCCTCCTCTAAATATTCCACTGAAGAATCACTCACAATTCCTGATATTTCAAGGAAAAGCAAATTAATTCTTCACTCACAAATCTTGTGGGGAAGGGGCATTGCATTTTTTAAGTGATGGCTAATCTTTTTGGCAAGGAGTGCTGAAAGTGCACATGCCCCCTTAATGCAATGCGCATGCAGTGCCCCTGTGGATACACGCACCCCCACACTCCTGCCCCTGCACATGCATGCATGAACCCCCACATGCCCCGCCGTCCCTCATACATCCGCTCTCCCCCTTCATATGCTGCATGTGTGGCAGAGACCCGAAAACCAGATGGCCGGTAAGAGCCGTGTGCACATGCGTAGCAGAGCTGAGGTGACAGTTCACGTGCATGCAGAGAGGGCTCTGTATGCCACCTGTGGCACGTGTGCCATAGGTTCGCCATCACGGTCCTAGTTACTGGTAATACTTGTCATCTTAGGCTGATGACGCATCTATTTCTGGGGTCTTGTGGTGAATCCAAGGCTCTCTAGCCCTCATTTGGGACCTAATCAGTGAGAATAATTAGGAGTAGATCTCATAGAATCACAGAATGCAAGGACTGGAAAACAACTGGAGATCTTCTAATCCAAGCCCCTGTTCAAGGAATCCATTAGTAAAGCCCCTCCAATTAGTCTTCTCTTCTGCAGGCTAAATATATTCAAATTCTCCAATAACTACTGGTAAATTTTTCTTCAGCTCTTCCTATTGGTTGTTCTCCTCTGGACACCAGTTTGTCAAGGTCTTTCCTACAATATGTTATCCACAACTGCACAATATTCAGGTGTTTGACCAATGTAACATAAATAAGACCAATGGATTATTGATCCTAGAATTATACTTCTATTAATGCAGCACAGCACTTAAATGGCATTTGATTTCCGCCACTCAAACGCTTTGAATTTGTATTGGAGCCTCAAGATAGATATTCCTCCCCACATTGCCAGAGTAATATTTTACAACTTGTCCCCTATCTTGGTTCACTTCTTACAGTTATCCAAAAAAGCTAGGATTTCATCTTAAGATGTTTGGAAATATTTATTCAATTCTGAAGTTGAATTTTTCATATATGACAATTCCAGCAATCGATGGTGATTTTCTAACTGAGGAGTAAAAATGGACTTTAAGTAGATAACATCACGTTTATAGAAACAAAATACCCTCTTCACACAAGCCTTCAGATTATAACCAATGGTACACACCTTAATTGACAAGGGGAGAGAACAAATACAGTAGCTTTTACATATTTCATTATTAATTCAATGGTACTTAATTAATTTTTCCATTCTTTGTCACTTTGTAACCAATTAATTTCTGCAAGCTCTTTGCTCTGTTTGAATTATGTCACACTTTTCCCTGAAAATAAAACTGCCTCCAAAGAACCTGATAGATGCCCATACCTACTTTTTACCTTTTACCCATTTTTTTTAAAAAAGGAAGACAAGAAAGAATGCACAGAACTTAAAGTCCCAGTGTAGAAATAAAGCAGAAGAAGTTTGCATAACTAATTAAAAAGAAATTGTAATCTATTCATGTAGTCCAAGTTTATTGTTCCAAGAGCTGACAGCATGTAATTACCAGGTTGACATAGTAATTAACTGTAATGAATTTGGGAGCTCACCAAGCTTGACATGGCCAAAGCAAAAGATGCAACCATCTGCACCATTCACGACAGACTGGATTACTTCTGCTACTGTTCCAGAGCATACTTCAGCCTAGTAAGGAAGTTGGAAGTCAGTTAATAAGCATGGACTAGGATGCATTGTATTGTTATTTTTACATGAAAATGGTTCTTAAAACAATGTAGTTGCACATTTCACAGCATTAGTCACACTATTCTAGTGTCTATATTCCATTTTTTTCTAATTAAATCCTATTACATAAGCCCAAAATGATTTCCTACTCCACTAAAAAGGGTGCCATGGCATGTCAATTCCATGAACTCAGTTGCAAAGGAAATGCTAACCAACAGACACAGAATTAATATAATGTCTCATCATCCATATTTTTTTTAATACTAGCAGACTACGTACTGAGGGTAAAGGTTCATTCTCAGAGCTTGTGGGTTGGTTTCCAAATGTTTTATTACCAGGCTAGATAATATTAGGGGATGTCAGTGTGAGTATTCTGTTTACATGGGGCTTAGGTGTGGGTGTGTCAAGTGACAGAATGAACCTTTTACCTTCATCCTATACCTGAGCTACAGACATTCACCACTATAGCAAAGACCATGCACTGCTAAGGATGCTTAGGAGAAGGAAGCACCCACACACAAATGCATTTCATTTCATCCCAAATGAAAAAAAAATTGGAACTTTTCTGTTTTAATCTTAATGATAACAAACCCATCTCTGGAAAACACACAGATACAAAGGACATGCTTTTAAGTCTCGTCTGTGTGCTGGAGAAAGAAAGAGAAATGCTGTTCAATGGGGAGAAAACAGATTTCTTTTCATCAAATGTAATGAAACCATACAGGAAATCTAAATTACACACACATGTTCTGTTACTCCTTTTGAGTTTCAGATTCATGTGTCATCTCCTGCCAGCTTTATGTTTTCTTTACTGGCCAGGGAGCCATTCAGGACAGCAACCGTCTGCTATACCATATGTATTTGGCCTGGTTCTCTTCAGACAAACACCAGCTCCTGAGCTAAACCTATGCTTCACTGACAACCATAATTACAGCCAACGGTTAAATCACTAATATACTATAAATTTAAGGTTAACCGAATTCCCACATAAACTAACTTTAGTTCCTCATTTCAGATATATATTGTAATAAATGTTAACTATCTCAACTCATAAAAACAATGTGCAAATCAGGGGTAAGGCCACATTTCAAATTTTAATCAAGCAGAAAACATAGATTTGTTAATTTTATACTACACTCAAATGATAGCCAGCTCTAATTCTTAACCAAAATCAAGGCTACTTGAAAAATGCAAGGGAAATTCATGCTACAACAGAAAGTAAAGGGAGCCATAAAACCTATTGACACCTGACCCCATGTCTCTACCATAGCAATATAAAATGCTAGTGGAATATTTCATCTAACCAGATAAGCTGACAAGATACATTTACATACCAGACTTAATTGTATTACTGAACTAACTTATTTTCTGAGTTTCCACAATATACTGTACTATATTCTAATCAAGCAGTCTAGGATTATGCAAGATGCCATGCCACCAAAAAGCTTAATTAAGGTTATGCAATGTTAATGCAGACTTCTCCCATTGCTTCTGCTTAACCCACCAGAACTAACACAGAAGGTATGCTCCAGGTCCCTTCCATTGACCATGCCATCAGAATTGGGGGGAGGAGGAGAGGAAAGAAGCAGGGGATCCAATGTCCATTTACATGTAGATGAATATCAGACAGCAAGTTCATGATATATTTGGCACTTATATATGTGGAAAAATGCATAGCTGGTTTCGTTGTAACCATTTTAGTACATTTTAGTATAGGAAGAAGGAATGGCAAGAATTATGGAGAACAGTGAATTATTTCTCAGTCAGAGCAAAGAAAAAGTACAAAGGAAGAATGGGAGATAGGTTTTTCACAGTGGTTGAAGGAGAACAGTTCCTAATTCTGTTCCTTCTTTGTTTTAATTTCCATGAATTGGACTATGTTGATAGAGAAAGCAAAAAACCTGCCAGTTCTACTTTCAAGAACAGGTTATTTCAATCTTCCAATTATCTCCAATGGGACACTAACTTGTTTATTGTGAAAATCCTACAAAATCCATTAGAAAATCCTTCTAATGAAGGGTCCCAGGACATCTTCTAAGGCCTTTTTTGGTATGGATATGCAGTATAATTCTTCCAAAGCACATGCATAAGACTGCAGGGAGAGTCTGTTTTAAATATGGGCCATTGTTCCACAGTTGTACCTCATCTCAAAAATTGGAAATGATAGGCAACCTTTTTTTAGGGAGGACAATTGGCCATAACATACTTTCTCAAAGAGACATGTGTTTATGTTTTCTCAAAAACAATATGAAAATCATTGCAGCATTCTTGATTTTCACAGTTCCTATGGGCTAGGGAAGAGCTGTCAAACTCACATCATCATGGCAGCATCACATGATGTATCAGGATTTTTCCCACTTTGCTAAACTAGGCCTGGGCATAGCCAGTGCATGAAACATCTGGCCCACGGGCCACGAGTTTGACAGTCCTAGGCTAGGGGTTATGGAAACTGAAGTCAACATACTTCAAAAAAACCTACACTATTCGTTTTATTCCATCCTTCTACAATAACAAAATATTTGATGTTCTCTCATAATGATACAGATAAGCCCAAACTTATAAATACTATGCTACAACTAACACTAAAATGGGATACTATGGAAGTCACAAGTTGTATGTATATGTTGCTTTAAACCACACAAGAAAGATAGTAGGAATATAATCACTGAACAGAATTACCTCTACAGATATTGCTTCTTAATTTCACATCTGGGCTAAATTAAAACAGCGTGAGGCCTTGCAAACTGACTATTAATTAGCATGCCTTCCCAGTAATTAAACCAACTAATTCAAAGGGAAAAAATACTGTAAAAGAACTCTATCACCAGAATTAAATGCCATGGCAGCAATTCAAATTATCAGCTTTATATGCTCAGCTTTGGTACCTGGGAAGCATCCTGGGGGAACACTGCATCGAAAGCAAACATCTTTGGGACAGCCACAGCTCCTCTTCGGTGACTTGCATTACAGCCACTTGTAGATGGATCATAAAGTGTGATCTGCTTTTTTCGTGAATCTACCTTCAGAAACGACATAGATTCCGATGTGTTGTGTGCTTCTTGTGATGGGCAAATTTTCACCATCACCTTCACCTAAAAATCATTAAAATATAGAATTTAGTCCACTTACAAGCAAATAATAATTCTATACCTCAGGTCCTTGCTTTACAGTGCCTATACAGCTCTGAATGAGACCAAGTGTCCATCTAACTATCTGTAGCTAACTGTATATATTAGCTGACAGAAGATTTCATACAAGAATCTTTCTGAATTCTTTCTGATTTTGACCTTTTATATGCACAGCATGTCTTCTTCTCCTGAGTTACAGCCTGTGTCTTAAGCTTGAATTAATTAGCCTGCCGAAAAAAATATATTATTGGTCATATAATTTGAAACACAATTTTCCCACAAAACCTTTACATGTTCTATCACTTGTGTAGGTGCTTACAAAAGATTGAGCTTCCACACATCATTATACAATAATGTACAAAGGAGAAATAAAAAGGCCAAAAGTAGGTAGCCTTGTGCATTAATGTTTTACTCAGTCTAAAACTTATGGAGGAATTTGCTATTACAAATATATAATGACAGCTGCTGTCTTCAATGGATGTAAAGAGGGGAAAAGACAAATTCATGAAAGATAGTTCTACCAGTGGTAATGAATCACAAGAGCTAAATGTGATCTCCATGTTCAAGGCAGTATATCAATAAATATTAATTGCACTGCAATGCCAGCATTGTGTAATGTTTAATATATAGGATTTGAGTGAGAAAAAACTCAGATTCAACCTCTGTTCAATTATAGAGCTGAATGAGAGACTTTAGGTCGGTCACGTTCTCTCAGTCAGAGAGAGAACCCATCTTCCTGTTCCAATTTACTATTTTACTTTATTTGTACTTCAGATAAAAAGAATATATATGCACAAATTCTGCATATTATATTTTCTAGTCAAAAACATGCTGGATTAACTGAAAACATGTTGAATATTTGTTCTGAAGAAGAGCACCACTTCAGAGTACTTTGCTATCTCTAAATATATTATATATTTACCTGTCCTATGAAATATTTCCCAATGTGCAGATCAGAATATCATTTTTATGGAAAACATCAAGGTTAATTATCTTCTGAAATCTTTTTGGCTAAAAACACTTCACTATACAACATTCATCAAACATGTTCGCTTTGGGAAGTCACTATCTTTTTTTTTTTTTAGCATTTAGGTTTCTTTCCCTGTTCCAACTCCCCCACCATCTAAATGTGATATGAATATGACACGACAGTCCTAGAAAATAACTGAACCTTAAAATAAAATAAGCAATTGCTTCACAGCGAAAGCAAGTATTGTAGGTGACACATTCAAGACTACTTTCCATTAAAAGCTTCATGAAGCTACTACCAGTGTATGTTAGAGAAGTTCCTTCGACCTTGAAAATGTTGCCAAGGGGCCAAGTAACATTTTCTGTAAATAAATATACAAAGAGGATATCAATTCAAAAAATGCACTCAAGTATAAGGAACTGTAGCTATGCATATTCTATGTTTATATTTGATAGCTGGCATTTAACAATGCTACAACAATGCTCACTTCTGTCATCATGATTTTACCTTGACTGACCTTAGGAGAATGTTAGATGTCAACAGCAGAACAAACAGATCTTTCAATACAACTAAGTTTTTAAAAACGGTGAACCAAAACTGACTTTCTCAGCAACTAGAATCTAACAAATTGTCTCAATCAGGCATGGTCTTCAGTTATGCTACATGAAGAATGTCAGACTCATAGCATTTATGTCCCTTGGTTTATCTAGGAAACAAGAAAAGACTTTTCCAACCTAATTAAATGTTTTTGAGACATATTGGCAGGCTTGAAAAATATGGTATCCAAAAGAGCAAAAGACAGAAATGGAAAGAAAACAAGAACTATATCCTGACTGCAAAATTTGAATCAGGGCTTGATGAGGAATTGCCCACAGAAATAAGTAGGATACGCCAGCTCCTCTGATTATACAGTGAGAAAAGAACATTGCTTTATCATAATTCTAACTGTTCATATCTAAAAACTGGAGTTTGGAAGGACAATTTGCAAGACTCCCCACCCCCTCTTTTTAAGAAACTATCAGTACAAGAAATTGATGTGAAAATACTTTCCACCCTGCTCCTCTTAAACATGAATGCAAATAGAAATGATAGTAAATCTCTTCCATTCAAACTTTACAGGTTGGGGAACGTATACTTTTGCATAAATATATAATATCAAGTATAATTCCAAATTTTCTGTATGCCTGTCTGTGTACACCTATATGTGAGAAAGGAAGAGACCAAGATGGAAACAGAAAGTGACTGAGTCTGATGTTCAATACAGTTAATGGCTCTACAGCAAACAGATTAATAATATTAAATATTGTAAAATATTGTAGCCCTACTTCAGATATCAGAGGAACAATTTCTCCTGTATTTATGTTATCAGTTAGTCATGTACATATTATAACCCCAAGATTAAGACATATTCTTCTCTCCAAATCCTATCAGTTCTCAGTTGTACCTCAAACAAGGACCAGAAAAGAAGTAAGAAAATTTCCCCAAAATAGCATGTTCTATGTATTTGTGGATCAAATACATGATGTGAGGCCATCATCAGATGGAATTTTTAAAGTAGGTAACCCTGAAAGGAGGAGGAGGAGGCTGGAGATCAAAGGGCGATCTCAAAGGAAAAAACAGTTTCTTTAAACCCCACAGGCCAATAACTGGACACTGATGAAAATCCTTCAATCACTCACTATTCATTGCTTTACGGATGAAGATGCTTCCCTGAAGGTTACAACCTACCCAATCACCAACAGCAAGACAAAAAAAAAAACTCAGGCTGGAGTACATAAGGCTATTGCCATGTACTTATGTGGGGCAAAGAAAATAAAAGTTATAGATGCCAAACCAGTGGCACAAAACTAGCATTTTCAAGGAAGAAAAAGGAAGATGTATAAGACACTAATTTACATAATTCATTGCAAGCCAATATTTCTCCCACAGATATACAATCTCTTTGTGCACACTGAAATCTACACAAATTTCAAAGTATGAATGCACTAGAAATGACTAGAAATTAACAATATCTTCTTTGAACTTACCTCTGCCACTATAACATCTGACCAAGCTTAGGAGATTTCAAGAAAAAAAATATACATGTATAAATATCTATTTTCTCATCCATCTCTTGTTCCATAATGGTTAAACAGCATTTAAGTCAAAGGATCATAAAGAAAGAGCTGCTGTTGAGAGCTTGCTTCTTAAAAATTATTGTTTTAGAAGGTGAGAAGCTGGGTTTCAAATACACTATAAAATGTTATGGAAGGTTGTTCTAGCAAACCAATCCATTGCAATATAGGCAACCCCTACCCCCAATGAGGAATATCACACTGAAACTAAATGACTATGAGTAACAACAGAGATGGCTCTGACTATGAACAAATTCACCATACTCCCATCATCTCTCTGATTGAGGAATAGCAATAGCATTTAGACATACTGTATATACTGCCCCTTAGCATTTTACAGCACTCTTTACAATGTCTTTGCATGTGGCCACCAACAATCTGGGTCCTTAATTTACTGACTTTGGAAGGATAGAAGGCTGAGTCAATCTTGAGCCAGTCAGGATCAAACTCCAGGCTGTGGGCAAGGTTTGTCTGCAATATTACACTTTTAACCACTGTGCCACTAGGGCTTTGAGAAAGATTAAGGGGAGCCCTGAGCTTCAGAAAATGAATTGATAAAACGATTTCATTCATGAAAGCAAGATTTGTGATGCCCTATAAAATCCCCTACAGTCTTGTACACCTTCCTAAAATCTGCCAGAAGCATAAGATTGAACACTGCCGACTGATGGGTTCCCAGGGCCCCTGGATATATTAATGACATCCCTTGAAATCAGAGAGTCAGAACAAGCTTGTGGATATCCCCTTTAAATAATATTTGGAAAAAATGGAGACTATTTTCCTACAGTAAATATGGTACTAGGATATTTCCCTCCTCCCCCTTTTTTAGGTTTTTCCTCACAAACACCTCCACCAGTGAAATTAGATTTGCATGAAAGAGCAAGTAAGTAATATCAACTTTTATTTCAGTTGTGTGATAGTGCTTAATGAATAAGGTTGGGGACGACCATGTGGCTGCCCTACAAAGTTCCTCCACGGGAGGCTGTGTCATCCACGCGGCCATGGTGGCGGCACTCCTCGTAGAATGAGCCGTGATTTAGGTGGTACTGCCCTGCCCTGCTGCTGGTAGGCCAACTTAATGTAAGCCCTCAGCCAGCGACCGATAGTAGAAGGGGAGACTTTCCGTCCCATAGTGCCTGGCTGAAAGGAAACAAAGAGTGATTGGAAGCAGCGAAAACCCTCCGTCCTCTTGATGTATCTGCAAACTCCGAATGTCTAGCTTGTGCCATGTTCGTTTCTTGGGATGCGTAAAGTTGGAAACGACTGCCTATAGGAGGATCCTGTTGGTGGTCATTTGGACCGGCGGTAGGGGTGGTTGTTGGAACCGCCACGAAAGGGATGCTGAAAGGATTGCTGCTGCTGTCGCCCTTTGTCCCTGAAGATTGTTCTATCCTGTCCATGGTCATTGGTCTGGGGACAGGATCTCTGATAAGAGATATCCGCACCTGAGGAGTTAGCCAAAAGGGTTGCTTCCGAAAAAATGAGCTACCTTTCCTACTGCCTTGTTAGTGATGGAAGGAAGTACCTTCCTCTTATCCTTGATTTCAATTAAGAATTTGTCTAAAGGCTCCCCAAATAATTGGCCGTCTTTGAATGGGGGGGAAGCCAACTTCCATTTGGGCTTCATGTCCGCCTGCCAGTGACGGAGCCACAGCAGACGGCGTGAAGTCACGTTGGAGGCTAATGCCCGGCAGGCAAACTTGGCTGCATTGAGTGAAGCATCAGCTGAGTATTTTATTATGGTCAGGCCTCCATCTGGAGCCTGCCGAGGGGGGATTAGATCTCAATTGCCTCAGCCACAACAGCGAAGCTCTGGTGAAAAACGACGCTGAGGTAGAAGCCTTAATAGACCAAGCGGCCACCTGGCGGGTCTTCTGGCAGGCTTTCTCTACCTTTTTGTCCTCGGCTTTAAGACCCTCAAAGAGGTCAGGAGGACAGAAATATAAATAAGAGATATGATTGGGGTATCCAGCTGTGGAAGTTGCAACAAATCTTCCAAGTTGCTTTCCACAGAGTAAAGATTTTTATCCACCCTGCTAGGGCTAGTCAGGGAACCCGGTTTTGCCCACTGGCGCTGAACCACACTGACAAACAGGTATGGCACTGGAACTAGTTCCTGTGCCGGAGTGTTTTCCTTAAAGATCCTGGGATCCAGAGGGGCAGGGGCCCGTGGGTAGTAGTGCCCAATTGAGTAGAAGCTTTAGCGTTATGTAATATTGACTTAAATACAGAAAGCCGGAATAAGCCAGTGAAGGCAGGCTTATCAGGAGGACGATTCTCATTCTCTGAAAATTCCTGCTCCTCTACATTGTCCTCCTCTAGGGCGGATTCCTCCATGCTAATGGAGGAGCCTGGAGAAGGGGGACCTTGTACCTAATCCCCTTGGGCAGGTTTCTGGGCAGTCTTGGCAGAGGGACCTCTGGAGCCATGGAGTTTTTTACGAATACCAGCCTCGATGCCTCTCAATGGCCTGTTCAATGACCTTTTGCATCTCAGAGGACAAGTTGGGACCCTGATCCTCAAGGGGCCTTGATGTCCCTGACCCTCCCCTGCCAGTCTGTCATGAGGAAACCATGTCCTCCCCAACAATTGAGCAGGCAAATGGACATATTTCTTCCTGGATGGAAGAAGACTCTGGATATCCCAGGGAAGCTGCAGGCAAAGAAGCCTGAAATCCCTCATCCACTACTGGAGGAGAATTTTCCCCCCTTGGAGAGTCCTGGGGAAAGACCACCTGAGGCTCAGGTAAGGGACTAGGATCCCTAGATGGTGATCCAGAGGAAAGGGACAGTCTTTGGGCCCTTTCAAAGGTCTTTTCTAGAGCCTATGCCTGTGGGGCTTAGCCTTGGATAAAGCCTTGCCGCCTCAGGGGTTAGGAGTCCCCTTCCCTTTGGTGTCCTTATTGCCCTCCTCCCTCTCAGGGGGGTCTGGCCTACAGCGTTTCAATGAGGGGTCTGGATGCTCCTCTGGCACCCTCTTGCCTCTCTCAGCCATGGTGTCTTCAGCTATGCAAACAGTAGGCTTGGCACCACCGCAAGTTGACATGTGCAGCATGCCTCGCAGATGTGTCCTCCAGACAGGAGTATAACCCGAAGGCCAAAGCTCTCCAAAGCCACCTGTTTAACTCTTCTTGGGGAAGGAAGCCTTGCTGGAGCCCCGAACAAAGCTTCCCCACAGCGATCTGCTAGCTAGGAGGGAAAAGCACAGCAAGCAGTAATGGCTGGAATCCAAAGTGCACAAAAACGGCTTCTTTGGGCGATAAGGGAGCTGTCAGACGCAATCCGAAGCCTCCGACAAGGTCTCCGGCCGAAAGAAAGTCAAACTGACAGCTGGGGGGGGGAAGCCTCCTGCCACCCCTGAGCTCGCCAGTAGCCACTGGACAAGCGCCTCAATGAACCAAAGTTCCGTCAGCTATGAGGAGCCTAGAAGCCCCGAAGTCCTCCCAGCAATTCAATGGAGAGTCAAATGACATTTAAAAGGGAATTTTCTCTCCTGACTACAAACTAAGAAAATTACTAGCTAACTAAGGAGAGTCCCAGTCTATTCACCCCAAAACTGAGGAACTCCCCAAAAATACATCTGAACTGGGCTGCACTGAGTTTTTGAACTGGGCCTCAATGAGGAGAGGGGGCGTGGCTAAGAAAATCAACTCAGTCCTTTGGCGAATAGACTGAATTTAAACCATGCTTAGACTCTCCAAGCAGCGCACAGTAGAATGATCTGATTAACAATCACATCCAGATAATCTGGTAGATAAGTAAATCCTCTGGGCCAACTCTTTGTATTGATATTTATTTCTCTGTTGGCAAGAATCTAAACCTACAGTTTTAGAATTGGTCCTCTGCGCAAACTGTTTTGAAAAGAGATGTCAACTGCTGTCAAATGCAGATATTTTACTGACTGGAGACTTTAACGCCAGACTGTATAAAGATATTAACAGTTACATCAGGAAGACATAGGTCAGCCTAGAAGATGAGTGTTATCTGACTTGGTTCTCCATAGACAAAGTGTAAAACAAACAAGGGTTGCTGTATTGAATTGGTCTTTAGATAAGGGTTCTATAGTCCTCATGGGTACCAAACCAGCAATTTTCAACAAAGGAGAATATTTGTAGCCCTTAGCAGACAAAAAGCCCTAAGGAAGGTCTTCCAAAAATGCACTGATCATGATGACAGAGACCTCCCAAATACATGCTGAGCAATGAGGACTGGCCAGATTATAATTGGATGTAAGTTTCATTTCCATGAAAGCTCAAGCGCTGATAAACTGAGCTTGAGTTCTCAAGGAAACAACCATACGCATGTTTGTAAGTATTGGAGGTCTTCCCAAAATAGATGCCCTCACTTGGTAAAACCTCCCAGGGACAGTTAAGGGATGGGGGAGTATAGGGTTTACCTCCTCCTAATCTGGTAGATTCTATGTCTTTTAAAATGGCTTTAATATAGTTTCCTTCTGTTTTGTAAAGGGTAGAGAACAATACGACAGACATATATTTCAAGTTGTTGGTTATGTTAACTGCATGATCATAATCAGCATGTTTAGAAATCAAGCTGTAAGGGTTCTTCTACAAACAAATTATAATTCCTGTAAATTATCCTAAAACAAATGCATGCATGGCAACCCCTCTAAGCATCCTCATAAGAATGGATGCTTGTCTTTATTCATGAGGCTGTCTGTATTATGCAAATCACAAAACTATCTTGCTAATTAACTGCTTCGGTAATTCTTGTGGGTTTTAAACATGGTAGGTTCACATTAAACTGCTGAACTTCTCGGATTTATACATTTCAGTCTGAGTCCAAGAGGGAAGTGATGATGGGTGGAGTGTTCAGCATGTTTAGTGAAGGAAATCTTACCACAGTGCAAAAGTACTCTTTAAAAATAAATAAAAATAGCCAGGAGGTAGAAGATTACAGGGAAAAAAAACACACACACACTTTGAAATGCTACTATTCCTATCATTTTAAGAGCATGTTAAGCTGATGCTAAAATGAAAACAAAGCAGACGAATTTAAAATTCATTTTCATTTTTGGAGTAATTAAGACGGATAGAAACACATATATGGAAAGTATTATACCAAACACAAAGGCCAGATGGAACGCAGGAAGTTACTATATTTACACTAAATCAGTGTCGTCTCTACACTGATTGCAAATGAATATCCAAGTTTTCCAACAACATTTTTCCACTTCCCCTTTAAGAATCTCCTCCATGTAGGGCGCGTCTATTATCACTGAATTATAAAAATTTCTTCCTTGATTTCTGCACTCTAAGTGATGCAGCCTGTAGCAGTATTTTCTGGGTGCTCAAGATGCTAACCAACAAGGCCAGAGAGATATGTGCGATGGAAAAGCAAAGGCTTGGCACGGGGGGGAAAATACAAGGGGGAAGTCACACAGTGAAACACCATAATTCAGCCATGCAACTGGCACATCAGTGCTTCTTGTGCTAAATAGTGCCACCCTCCTGGAATTTGTATTCACCTTAGAACTTATTGGGGACATTCACAAAGATGATAAAGGGTCTGGAGGTTAAATCGTATGACAAACAGTTGTGGGACTTAGGTATATCCTATTGTAGAAAAGGATCAGGGGGGGGGCATGTTAACTGTCTCCCAGTGGTTGAGGGGCTGTCACAAAGAAGAGAGGATTGACTTATTATCTAGGGTACCAGAGGACAGGACAAGAAGTAAGGGTTGGAAATTTGTCAAAGAGAGACATAACCTAGAAGGAAGGAGAAATTTTCTGACAGTAAGAGCAATTAATCAATAGATCAATAGTCTGGGGTTGTAGGTGCTCCATCACTGGAGGTTTTCAAAAATAGACTGGACAACCACTTAGCTGGGATGGTAGAAGATTCCTGTCTTGAGTAGGAGGTTGGGCTAGAAGACCTCTGAGGTTCCTTCCAGTCCTATGATTCTATATTCTATTCCTTTGAGGTTATGTCAGGCTTTCCAGACAGGGGTAGCAAGGAAATGGACTTCAGTCTAGGAAAACTGTTATTTAACATTATATCCTTTCAAGATTTGGGGCTGGTGGATTTTCTAATATAATCTACATTCATGGGAATCTTGATGGCCCCCAGTGAAGTACAAACCACCTCTGACCTTGACCTAACTTTGAAAAACTGACTGCTATAACCTGGCATCCAGTGAAGGCTTCTAAGCAATGCTCTTAGGGAATAGCAAACGCCTCTAAGATTAGCTGTATCCCTCCATTATGTGTTATCCATTTTCCTACCAGAATATGTTCTCGATAAGACTTAATTTGTTCGCCCTTATCTATTCCAGGGTTCCAGACTGGAGACTATGTTGTTATTTCCAACATGAATTGGAAATAACAAACGAGTTGAAATTCTGTATTTCAATAAAATTAAAATATTACTTTTCAAGCCTTAAATGGTTTGGGAATGAATTACTGGAAAGGTATCTTGCATTACCTCTATCAATTATCTGCACTTCAAGACCAGGAATTGGAGCTCTTTTTTTTAGCCTCTTTTAAAGTTTGTTAAAACTTCTTGTCACTTTAAGAATAGTCCTAAAGTCTTGTTTATTTAGCTAAACATTTATTTGAATGAATTGAATTGCTCTTAGCAGAGATCTTGTTAGAGCCAAATATGATTCTAGTATTTTGGAAACAATTTTGAGTTTTAACTTGCACTGGATTTAGGGCTGATTTTATTTATCTTTTATCATATGTATTATAATATGAGTAGATAATATGAGTAGATAAACTCTTTAACCATGCCCACCCATCAATAAGCAAACGAATAAATGTGTGCCATAATCTCCTAGGCTGAAATTGGATATTGTATGATTTCTCTAAAGCAATGAGAGGCAAATGGCACTACTACTACTATTACATCCTTGGGTGATTTGTAGTAGATTTGCAAAAGTTTCCAACTCTTAATGACTGAATAGTAGCAAGAACAAAACCATATGTTTCCCTCTTAGGTTATATTTCTGATATCAAGAACATATGGACAGAAACCAAATTTCCATTATATATAGTGATTTGTATACAGGTTCCAGTGTTGGTACTGAAAATAAAATCCTGGACTATGACACAAAAATCTTTATTTTTGAAACCATTTGTCCAATAGACACAGCTTTGAAATATGTTTGGTTATTGTTTTCTGATTGTCTTCTTACTTGGCTGGTTGTTGGCTGGAGAGGATGTGTCCTGGTCTTTTTGTTTCCTTCTTAGTTTTTTATTGTCTCTTTTGAAGGAGAAAACCATACTCCCAAGAAAACTGGCAAGGCAAGTTACTGTACAAACAGGGAACAAACCCCCCACCTCCCTTGTGGTGTTACCTAGTTAGGTATGGAAACATCTGCAAGCAAACAATCAATTTCAGAGGGGACTCCAAAATTCAATCCTGAATTGATCCAGTTGTTTTTCTTCTCTTATTTTCCCTTAAATGAACATTGTAAGAGCTCTGAAAACCCCATTCTGCTTCTCCTTCTGCCCTTAAAGATGTTCCTATCTGAAAGCACCCACATTCCTACCACTGACTGACAAGTATATAACTTGCAGATTTGGTTCCTAGATATCCTTCCTCTACTGCACTGCTTCTACGTATGGCACTTTTATATGCAATTTTTTTCATACTAAGAGAACAACTACTGCATCAAACTCTCTTGGGACAACCTAGAAGAAGTACTATCATGTTACTCTTTTCAGACTATAGCCTGTATTTGATTTGATTTGAGTTATTTAATTTGTATGCCGCCCACTCTCAAGGAGACTCAGGGCAGCTTACAATAAGAAAAGGGGAGGGAGAGACATACAAAAACAAGACAACATTAAAAAACACAACATTCACAACTGAGGGTGGGGCTGGACGATTCCACAGCCCCAGTTACAATTGATTCTCTTTTCCGCAAAGGCTGGCATGAAACACTTTTTTTAAAAGCAGTTATAGAATGAAATACAGTGTGTATCCCTGTGCAACTTTCCACCTTTTGATTCATCCATTAAAGGCATTCACTAGAGAGACTGTGTTTTGTGTGCATTAATCATCCATACAATGCACTAAACAAAAAGCAGTTTGGTTTATTATTTTATTATTACTTTTTATTATCATGATAAACTTCATTCCATCCAACTTTCAATCCTATAATGAAGATTACTATTATTCTAATTTTATAAAATGCCTTCAGGCTTTAAAGTGGAGGGTCAGATCCAGGCATGATCTGAAATGATTTATACTGGAAATTGCATTGAAGTTATTAGGAAACAAGTAGCAATAAAGATGACAAAATTAAATAGCTATTTGTTATCCATCCAACAACTGTCATAAGAAGAATTGATGAGGACATACAAGTTGAAGAAAAAGTTTGTGTAGGGTTAGTAAACTGTGTTCAGTTATGGCTGACAAGAAGAAGAGACTAAAAAAACCCTAAATGTTATTTAAAAAATGAAAGACAAGTAAATATATGATTTCTCAATCAATATGTAAAGTCATGGATTTCATTTCCTGTCCCCCCATGCAGAGAGAGAGAGAGAGAGGGAGGGAGGGAGGGAGGGAGGGAGGGAGAGGGAGAGGGAGAGAGAGAGAGAGAGAGAGAGAGAGAGAGAGAGAGAGAGAGAGAGAGAGAGAGAGAGAGATTTACATTGCTTAACACAAAATGTTAAATAAATTTCTCTAAAGCACCTGAAGATAGGACAAGAAACAATGGATGGAAACTAGTCAAGAAGAACAAGCTAGTAATAAGTTAACATTTCCTGACAATTAGAACAATTAATCAGTGGAATGACCTGCCTCCAGACGTTGTGGGTGCTCAACACTGGAGCTTTTTAAGAAGAGGTAGGAAAGCCCAGTGGTGGGATTCAAATAATTTAACAACTGATTCTCTGCCCTAATGATTTCTTCCAACAACTAGTTCACCAAACTGCTCAGAAAGGTAACAACCAGTTGTCCTGAAGTGGTGCGAACTGGCTGAATCCCACCACTGGGAAAGCCATTTGTCTGAAATGGTTATAGGGTTTCTTGCTTGAGCAGGGGATTGGATTAGAAGACCTCCGAGGTCCCTTCCAACACTGTTATTCTATTATTCGGTTGTTTTAAAAATTGAAAGAACTTTCGGAATAGAAATAGCAATAGCACTTAGACTTATATATCGCTTTTCAGTGCTTTACAACCTTCTAAAACTAGCACCTCCTGTTAGTTTGGCAAATGACACTAAATTATAAAGCATGTCCTGAATAGAGTTCAAAGAAAAACATTTTGCATTGAAAAAAAGTTTTCTACAATTCCAGAAAAAGGGGAAAGAAAGTCAAATTAGAATGCAGAGCACCACTTATTGTAAAAAGAATGTCTTCTTTTTAAATACCAGAATTTGATAAATTATCTTAAATAGCATATTAATGTCAGAAACTGAGCATAATCTAACTTATTTTGGTTGCAAAGGCTTTCGAATATCTTCCTTGGCACACTCACAACCTCTGAAGGAAGCATTCCACTGATGGATTGTTCTAACAGCCAGGAAATTTCTCCTTAGTTCTAAGTTGCTTCTCTCCTTGATTAGTTTCAATTCATTGCTTCTTGTCCTACCTTCAGATGCTATGGAAAATAGCTGCTCCCTCTTTTTTATGGCAGCTCCTCAAGTATTGGAATGTCACCCCTAATCCTTCTTTTCATAAAATTAAACATATCCAATTCCAGCAACCATTCTTGGTATGTTTTAACCTGCAGTCCCCTAATGATCTTTGTTGCTCTTCTCTGCACTCTTTCTAGAATCTCAACATCTGGATGCAATATTCCAAGTTTGGTTTTACCAATGCATTATAAAGCAGTACTAACACTTCACATGATCTTGGTTCTATCCCTTGGTTAGACCAGCCTAGGACTGTGTTGACTTTTTTGGCAGCTGGCTCATATTTAAGTGGTTGTCACTAAGAATCCTAGATCCTTCTCACAGTTATGTTTTGTTTATTTTTTGTCTGTACCCCCTTCCCTGATTTGAATTGTGAGCCGCCCTGAGTCCCCTTTGAGGGAAAAGGGCGGCATACAAATATAATAAATAAATCAATCAATCAATCAGTTACTGCTACTGCCCGATGTTCAAATATTACAAGACCCTTCTGGATCTTGAACCCATCTTCTGGAGTGTTTCTGCCAGCTTGGTATCTGCAAGTTTGACAAGTTTCCCTTCTATCCCTTCATCAAAATCTTTTATGAAGATATTGAGAATACCGGACCTAAAATGGAAATGTGTGATACCCCACTGCATAGTTTCCTCTAGGTAAATGCAGTTCCACTAAAGACTACACATAGAATGTGGTTGGATTCAATTATGAATCCATTTGGCTGGGAAATTCTGGGAGTTGAAGTCCATCCATCTTTAAGTTGCTGAGATTGAGAAACACTGTTTTAGACAGACTATAGATTCCCATTCTCCATACATTTTAATAAAATCTACCAGGGAAATCGTAGGGATGCTTCATAATGACATCTTCATAGCACATTGTGTCATGCAGGGGCATCCACTATGAGAGTAAACAAAAAGTCAAGAAGGAATTCCTCCATGGTCTCTTCCAACTCTGTTATTCTATTCTATTCTATTCTATTCTATTCTATTCTAGGTGCAACCATATGTTTAAAGCTGCTTTTTTGCATGCATCAAGTGTGTCATGTTTTAAAAAGGAACAGGGCTTAAATTGTTTGGTTGTTACTGCCATCCTGATTTTTTGAAACACATACACATCAATCCCTGTGGTGTCATGTAAAAATTTATTGAAAATATTCCAACTACATTGAGCAGAAATAATTCTTGCCTTGCATATTTTTAATATTTGTCAGCTCTCTAAAGAGGCCTAAAATGACCTCAAACTACTGAGAGGGAACTGGAGAGTATAAAAGCTGGTGACAAATCTAGCTGTTGTTAATGACACCCTTTCTAGTTCTGTAATTTTGAGAATAAATTCTATCATAACTGAATTTGAATGTTAATGCAACTTATTTTTGAGGTCTCCCACAACACTCACATTTTTTGAAGTTTAAAGCACTAACCTTTTCTCTTGCTCAATCACAGAGCAAACTTTTATCTGACAAGGTAATTTAGAAATATCTACACTGGGGAAAATCCATGCAAGTTATAATATGTTTCTTTAGTTCTTGTGCTTTTTTTATTAGGTTTTTTTCAAAGCTGCTTATTTCTCAAGAGAAAAACTGCAAAGAATGACAAGTCTAATGGGGGGGCGTTAATTTGCTACATGAAAACATATGTTTCCACGCCACATCCAAGTCAATGCATCTCCCCAGATCATCTTTTCCATACATGTGCTTAAGTAGTCAAAAATAATCCATTGTCAGAATTGTTATGACAGCAAAGAAGGGGTGTAGTTGTGGTTGCGGTAGGAGTCATATATACATACTTAGTAGTCCCAGCTAGCTTCTTTAGTGTAAGAGTTAAGAAATGCACAGAGGAAAACTCAATGGGAATTGTGGAAAAGCACCTACAACAAATCAACATTTTGCTACTGGATCTTCCAAAGTCCTGTGCCCAACCTCTAAGTAGATATAGCAAACTTTGGCTATCTCTATTTCAAACAATTTTTGCCCACAAAGTGTACAATCCAACAGAACCCCCTGATTGCTATCATCTGATGAAGATCTGACTTTTTACTCTCATATTTGGAATTTAGTAACCACAAGTTGACCAGGCCCTTCATCCCTTAAGAGCCTCCTCATTAATATTATTTGTTACAGTATGTCTTATATTGTATTTTTAATAAATATATTATTTTACATTGTTTTGTGGACTGTAATTCATTGTAAGATCCTCTAAATAATAGGTGGGTTATAATTATATTAAACTAGATAACTTATGCCATGTTGGGTTATTGCTTCAGAAATATCTCCTTATCAAAGCAAATGGGGGGAGGAGTAGAAGTAGAAGCAACTTCCAACATCCTGTCATTCCCGTTAAGTTTCCTTGTGGGAAGTTGAGAGGGAGCATCAGAATCAATCTTCCTTCCTTCTTTCCTTTTTCTTTCCTCCCTCCCTCCTTTTTACCTTTCCTCCCTGCCTCCCTGTCACTCTGTCATTATCCTATTTCCTTTTCCATCCCTCCTTCCTTCCTTCAATCCTCCATCTCCTTCCTTCCCTCCCTCCCTCTCTCCCTTTCCTCCCTTCCTTTTTCTGTTCTTTTTTACCTTTCTTCCCTCCCTTTCTTCCTTCCCCCCTCCCCTTGTTCCTCCTTTCCTTCCTGCATTACCTTAGCCATTCAGAGTGTCTTGAACTGTAAGATAAAAATGATAGATGGATGGATGGATGGATGGATGGATGGATGGGAGGGGAGAGGGAGAGGGGGGCAGATAGACATCCAGTAGATAATAGATAGATACATCTTCCTCCCTTCCTCCCATTTCCAAAGTTTAACAAACTGCATTAAATGTTCCAGAATTTCAACTACAAAACCTTAATAATCTTATGATGCTATTCCTACATCAAACTCTATGTTGTGCAGATATATCTAGAACTAATAGAAAAGAATATATGTTGCTGAGGATTGAACTATGGAATCCTTGGTGCTCCATAGTTTGGTTGTTTTCCTACAGACATTTTGTTACACAACAAGGTAATATCCATATTTTGTTTGATTCTAAGTATATCCAAGGAACTGTTATCATTTCTGGACACCGCATTAAAGCACATTAAACATTTGTCATCCCAAAACATGGAACCGAAAGTATGGATCCAGTATGTAGAAAACACCTTCTGATTAAAAGAAAAAGAACAACTAGAGAAGACACAAAACTATTCACTTCTTCAAAAGGGTAAAATTCACAAGGGAATAACAAAACAACAACATTCAGAATATTTTCATCAGCAGAGGAAATGGTGGCAAGTTAGAAAGAAGTCTATGACTACTCATGCAAACCAAATGCTCCATAACAAGCTCTATTACCAACCTCCCACAAGAGGATCAATGTAAGAACCCCCAAAAAAGGAAACAGATCACCTATACAACATCTTCCATCAAAATGAATACCCAAACAACTTTATCAAAAATTGCCTGATCACACAATACACTACAATACAACCAATGTAAATTATGAAAAAGATAACACTGCCATACATCAACAGCATCTCAGAAACAACCAACTAAAGCCCTGCAAACCACCTTCAGTAAACCAAAGACACAGTGTAGCTCAAGAAGGAAAAACAGGAATCATTTACAACATACAGTGTAAGGACTTTAACAGTCACTATGTAGGGCAGACAGGCATAACACTAGCAGGACACATCCATGAACACCAATTAGCAAACAGAAGACACAATGAAAACTCCTTAATTTATCATCAATTTGTTTTCCCTGGATGGGCCTTGGAGGCGCTCAGGAATTCAGGACCACCATGGCAACCATTGACTCAATGGTGGGATTCAGCCAGTTTGCCCCACCGGTTGTTAACTTTCTGAGCAGTTTGCTGAACTGGTTGTTGGAAGAAATCATTAGGGCACAGACCGGTTGTTAAATTATTTGAATCCCACCACTGCATGGGCAGTCATTCATGCAACAGTAGCCCAAACCAGACATGATTTTCTTGTCAGAGCAATGGCAATGTGGTCTGAAGCAGGAGCTACCTCTATGCCTTTGTCATGGTTAGATCACACCTGGTGAATTTGAGGTTGTTTCTCTGAAGGGAGCTAGGACCTATTGAATTGGTCTGCCCCAGAAATTGATGGATTTGGTGGGATTCCAAAGGGAACTTAAAGTTATATCTGAAGCTCTGTGCATGGTCCTGCTAAGACCCTGGCCATTTGGGAGGTGTCCAAGGCCTTCAGTAGCATCGTGCCTGGGATCTCTCTTGGTCCGTTGTTCCCAATGTTTCTCATTGTTTATAGAAAAGGATCTAGAGATGTGTAGAGGAAGAAGAGGAATGAATATGAATGAACATAAGTTAAAGCCGTTATTAAGGCCTACCTTGGTAACTGCAGCCAAACTTCAATATATCACTGTACATATTGTATCCAGTGACACCACATAAGGGTAAATGGGGGGAGAGGTTAAGTTTCAGGGCTGTGCAGAAGAATTTTGCACAGATGATGATAGCCAAATAACTGCCACATAATTTTAGACATGAATAAGAAAAAAGCAACACCCATATTTGAGAAAGGTTTCCCATAGTATCAGTATAGTCCTAGCAGTCCTACTATTATCAATGTACCAGCACCTTTCCAAAAGCTCTTCTTTCGGATAGCTTTCTTTGTAGCAGCTTTCAGATGCAGCTTAGCACAAAGGTGCCAATTCAAATTAAAATGTATGTCTATCCACTATCATGATCTGCTTCTGAAGTAACAGGACTCTGTAACCATGGATTACATTCTTGTCAACAGGAACAAACAGTTTTTCTAGATTACATTAGAATGGATTAGATTCATTCCAGTCAGAATACATTTGGCTATCCAATTCTTCATTATTATTAAGGAAGCAACTAGGAAACAGAGATTTAAATACCTTTCCAATTCCTGGGTTGTCTTTGACTTTTGATACAGCTCTTAAAAGGCATGGTGGTGCTGGAGGAGGATACATCTGTAGGATGCCACTAAAATTTGTGGCATAGATAGAGACACCATGGGAGTGCAGCAAAGGTGCATGATGCTTCTTTTTCTTTGAGGACAGGTTAAGTTTCTGGGCAGCTCTGAACAAAACAAGACCAAGAAAAAAGTTAGCATTATTATATAGAAAGAGAATTGATATTGTTATAAAACAGATATTCAGCACCATCACCGCCTGCTTAACAAATCAAGCAATTTTACTCTATAATTAAATTTAAATGTCAGCAATAATAGAAATAGATTTAAAATGAAATGGCAAGATATTTGTGTAATTTTTCTCTCTAAAAGAGTTCCAGTTCTATTCTAACTTTAAAAAATAACTTTGGCAGAAGCCTAGAAGAATCAAATTAAAGTCTGCCAGAACCTCAAGTCATAAAATGCTGAAAGAATTTCAAATTATCATTTGCAGGGCCAGATGGGCTTTTGCTGCTGCT
The DNA here is from genome assembly GCF_009769535.1 of Thamnophis elegans. Taxonomy (NCBI): domain Eukaryota; kingdom Metazoa; phylum Chordata; class Lepidosauria; order Squamata; family Natricidae; genus Thamnophis; species Thamnophis elegans. The sequence goes on along the minus strand of NC_045541.1, from coordinate 149,490,265 downwards.
AACATTTATACAAAAGTTACATTAATTTGTACCCTAACAAGAGACAAAGCAAAAACTTTTGGCAAAACCAAATTAGTTGGACTGAAGCTCTCAAGAAAGCCCCCTCTAACTACATGTAAAAATCAAAAGAAGGATGGAAAGTTTGGGAGGGCAGAGGGAAGGGATAAAAGAGGAAGACCAATGAGGTCTACAATCAAGTCCAAGGCTTTCACAGGAACCAGTTGGAATTTTTGCAGCATGGTTTTGGGTAGGGTTATAATTTATTTTCCTAATTTCATTATCTCATTAAAAAAAATGAATTGAAGGGCACTTTTTGTAATGTTCCAAACAGTAACAGCATTACTCTTGAAAAAAAAAAATGATTTCCATGTACAGAAACAGTTAAGATTACAAGCAACCGAGAAATCCATCCAGTTTCAGATCAAGTCCATTTACCATGTGTTCATTCCATTCCAACTCACAAAAAGCTCACATTAATCCATACAAAACATACATTTAAATTTAAGTATGCCATAGCCTTGCCTTCTTTCAAAGTTAGCATTCTCAAAGTCGGTTATATTAAAGCATTGTTGATTTATTATCCTGGAATACTTTGTAAAGATGAAAACTGAATGGTAAAATTTGAGAAGAGAAAAAAATCTGAAGGATAACCACCTCACACCCCATACATCAATAATCATATCCTCTTCAACCCCTCAAAGGCTAAAGAGGTGTTGAGGGAGAGAAAACACAAAATGTGGTCCCTGGGAAAAACTGCCTTTCTTTAGGCTTAATCTTCATCAAGAATTATGTTCTGCAATCCTTGATTATTCCCCACCCTCCACCCATAGGACTACAAATATTTTTTCTAGTATTCAGATGATGCTTGTTTTGATGTATAAGCAACAATGATCATTCCTCAGCATGCAATTATGTTTGAACAGAACAATACACTCATTTTCCTTTCCCTTGATCTTTTAACTTATAACCATGACGTTATATACCATTATTTTAAATTGTAAAACCACCTTGGATACATTTAGCAAAAAGATGAAAATCTATTTAACTAAATAAATAAATGATATAATATGCATTACTAGCAGAATCAAGTCTGACTCTCCGTTCATTCTGCAAACATAACTTAACATCTGCCCACTAGAGGATTGGCAAGATGTATTCTATTTTAGAATATAGCAAGGATCTCTCTTGAGCACAAAATATGGGTTTATAACAGCAACAAAATAAAACTGAAATGCAGCATAAACTAAATGCCACAGCAAATTGCTCTGGTTTGATAGCACAATTTAATTTGCATGATGTTTATATAAAATGATTGACAGCTAGTACAAGAGTGTCTTCCAATTCTGAGATACTATTGATGTATTTCTGATACTTAGGTTTAAGATGGTTCTCTATAACCAAACAGCCTTGAAATATTCACTGCTTTATAAAAAGACATCTTCATATTTTTGATGAATAGGGAATATTATGCATATTTTAGCTATCATGATATGTTGTAACACGGAAATAACAAATAGGAAAAAAATAGCTCTAGAGAATCTTTTCAATGCTCCATGATGGGATACATGAAATCCTGATAGATTAATGATTGCTTCAGTACATTCTGCAGCTAGAGTCCCCTTGAGAAAAATATATAAAAGAGAAAAATATGTCAAGATTGAATTATGCATCCAATGTTTATTCAGACACCCAGGCTGAGTGTTAATAGCCAGATACATTTAGTGCTCACAAGGGAATCCACAAATGAAATATGTAGGTCAGGTATACAATAAAGGTGTTAGATTTGCAACAAAATCCAAGGCTACAATCTAATACCAGATTAAATTCAAAATAAAATAATTGTCAAATGGAGAGCCAAAATTAGTTGGCATTTGGTTTGAATTGACTTTCTTAAAAATTGAAATTTATATTAAGCTGGATTTCGTTTGAATTTTGAAATAATATCATAGAGACTATTTTGAACCCCTTCGCAAGTATACTTATGGGCCATACTTAAACAAGAAGCTTTTGTCCCAAGTTCAATATTTTGGCATTAATACATCATCCTTGGTGACCAAAAACTATTTCATACAGCTTTAAATGTGGACCCAAATATGGAATCATCAAAATTGTAAAGTATGATAATAATAATCAGCATGTTTACTTAAATCAGGAACATTATTCCAAAAGAAACTGAAACAAAAAATGTTTTTTTTAAAAAAACCTTTGAACTGGAACTTGAGTTTCCTTCAGTATTGTATTATATTGCTCTACATGTGAAAATAAAAAACAAGAGGTCCTTAACTTACAACCAATTGCTTAGCAACTGTTCAAAATTATAACAGCAATGAAAAATGTGGCTTATAACTAGTCTCATAACTTATGACTATTGCAACATCCCCAGGGACACATGAACAAAATTCAGATGATTGGCAACCAATGTGTATTTACAATGGCTTGCAGCATCCTGGGGTCATGTGATTGACATCTGCAAGCTTCCCAGCTGGCTTCTAACAAGCAAAGCCAATTGGGGCAGCCAGATTTGCTTAACAATCACATGAATTACTTAACAACTGCAGTCTTCTGCTTAACAACCATGGCAAAAAGAGATTGTAAATTTGGGCATGACTGACTCAACAATTACCTTGCTTAGCAATGGAAATTCTGGACCCAACTGTGGTCCTAAATCGAGGACTACCTGTATGTTTAGTAAATAGTGTGCACATGTTGACAAGGTTGCTACGGTTACATTTTTTGAATGAACATACATTACATTCCAACATAAACAACATTATGCAGGTCATATCAATAAAAAGCATGTAGCACTAGGAACTGTAAGAAAAAAAAATAATTTCTCTCTTCCCTTTCAGCTCATTCACTGTTCAATGTTTTGCAATATGGCTTTCATTCATTTTGTTTGTTTGTTTGTTTGTTTATTATTTATAGGCCGCCCTTTTCCCTGAGGGGACTCAGGGCGGCTTACAATTTGTGGGGAGCGGAATACAAGACAAGACATGAGACAATACATAAGTAAAAATAGAACACAACATTCATTCATCATTCGGGTGGGGACGGATTAGAATCTTTATCCCCAGGCCTGACGGGATAGCCAGGTCTTGAGGGCTGTGTGGAAGGTCTGGACGGTGGTGAGGGTGCGAATCTCCACGGGGAGGTCGTTCCAAAGGGTCGGAGCTACTACTGAAAAGGCTCTCCTCCGCGTAGTTGCCAGTCGACACTGACTGGCGGATGGAACTCGGAGGAGGCCTAATCTGTGTGATCTAATAGGTCATAGGGAGGTAATTGGCAGAAGGCGGTCTCTCAAGTACTCAGATCCACTACCATGGAGGGCTTTATGGGTGGTAAGTAGCACCTTGAAGCGCACCCGGAGATCAACAGGTAGCCAGCGCAGCTCGCGGAGGATAGGTGTTATGTGGGCGAACCGCGGTGCGCCCACAATCACTCGCGCGGCCGCATTCTGGACTAGCTGAAGTCGCCGGATGCTCTTCAAGGGCAGCCCCATGTAGAGCACGTTGCAGTATTCCAGCCTAGAGGTCACAAGGGCCCGAGTGACCGTTGTGAGGGCCTCCCACTTCAGGTAGGGTCGCAACTGGCGCACCAGGCGAACCTGGGCAAATGCCCCCCTGGTCACAGCCGACAGGTGGTGGTCAAAGGTCAGCTGTGGGTCCAGGAGGACTCCCAAGTTGCAAACCCTGTCTGAGGGGTATAAAGTTTGGCCCCCCAGCCTGAGTGATGGAACACTAGCCAAATTATTGGGAGGGAAACACAACAGCCACTCGGTCTTGTCCGGGTTGAGTACCAGTTTGTTAGCTCTCATCCAGTCCCTAACGGCTTCGAGACCCCGGCTCATCACGTCCACCGCTTCATTGAGTTGGCACGGGGCGGACAGATACAGCTGAGTATCGTCCGCGTATTGGTGGTATCTTATCCCGTGCCTCCGAATGATCTCACCCAGCGGTTTCATGTAGATGTTAAATAGTAGGGGGGATAAGACCGAACCCTGCGGCACCCCATATGTTAGGGGCCTAAGCGTCGATCTCTTCCCCCCAACCAACACCGACTGCGACCTGTCCGAGAGGTAGGAGGAGAACCACTGCAAAACAGTGCCTCCCACCCCCACCTCCCGCAGTCGTCGCAGAAGAATTTTTTTTCCATACAACCAAATCACCTCAATATGCTTATTTCACATTGATCATTCACTTTTGTAATCAATCCACATTCAATCATCTTCTATTTATTCTTAACTTTACATCTTCTTGTTTTATCACAATTCCGAACCAATCCATTCCTACTGATTTCAACTTATTCTTGTTTGAGTTTTCCTGATTTGCAGTATCTAATCTCTACTTCCATTGAACAAAATGCTCAGAAGCATTCTTACAAATGTTTTACTTCTTTCAGAAGGCATTCTTCTTTCACAACACACTTCATAAAATTTACTACCTTTCTACTAGTGTTTGTATAGTTTTAAATTTCTCAATTTTTACATTTTCGCTAAACTTTCTACCTAGAGGGGCAAAATCATGTGTTTGAAACTATTCATTCTATTTTATCCTAAATTACCCTGGTCTGATTCATTAATTTTCAGATACATACTTCTCATTGCAACATGTAATCTATCTAATATTCATTGCAAGACCAAAGTACATGTATGTTTATGTCTTCAACTAATACAACTCTAATGATACCACAAGCATTCCTTATATATAATAAATACATTTTAAAACCAAGATATCATCAAAACTCCTATCCTTACTTTCTGCCCAACAGGAATCATTCACTGAACATTTAATTTATTCTCCAAAAGGACATAAATTTACATAAATCATTGCATAATTCAAGCCTATTCATTTTATCATATGTATTCTCTACATCAATGAATATTTTTTGCTTTATTTAAAATGTGTTTTATGTCCTTTTATGTATCAACATCTGGGGAACTGGATTGACAGATTAATGTGCTATAAGAAAAATCCTCTGAGCTGATTTGGCAATTGGACTGAAAAAAATTCCTTTAAAATTCTCATTGATGGATTATTTCCTTCACAGAGAAAGAAAGGTTCTAATCACAGAATAGAAATTCATTTTTATCCAGTTATCACTAGACTTAATTTTGAATGGAAAAATATGAAAATGCTATTAGAAATGCTAAACTGAACTTCTCCACAGCCTAGGATTCTTGATAAGGCAGAGCTCCCAATTGTGGGGGAAGTTTAGCTGAATATATTAACAGCTATCCCACATATAATAACAGCCCACAAAAATAAAAGTTGGGCTCCTACATTTTTTCTCCTTTTCTTTATACATGTTTCTGTGTGATACAGAATAAGGCCATAAGAATGTTCTTATTTTTTATATCAGTTCATTTTACTATGACAATCCTATGATTAATACATTTGAACTACTTAATACTTAGGACAGAAAGTTCAGTGTAATTCATGACTTCTCTCTCCCAGCAAGATTCTATGGAAAATGCCACACAAGGAATAAAAGCTGCCACTAAAAAAACCTCTACTGGATACCTTTTCCCCCCTCTGTTGCTATTGTCAAAATGACATGCTGTCCCTTACTATGGATAGATCTATTGGTAGAGCTATGGGTAGATAGATACATCAACATTACTTTGTTCAAGCCCTTTCAAAAATTACCATAGTCAGGAGGTAATCTTGCAACATCAATCTCAAAATTTATTACATGTGGTCCTTGACTTACAACCACAATTGAACCCAACATTTCCGTTGCTAAATGAAACATTTGTAAAGTGAATTTTGTCCCATTTCACAATCTTTCTTGCCACATTTGTTAAGTGAATCATTGCAATTGTTAAGTTAGTAACACAGTTGTTAAATGAATCTGGCTCCCTCATTGGCTTTGATTATCAGAAAGTTGCAAAAGGGGATCATATGAGCAGGGACACTGCAACAGTCATAAATATAAATCTGTTGTCAAGTATCCAAATTTTGATCACATTTACCATGGGGATGCTGCAACGTATGTAAATGGCATAAGTCACTTTTTTTCAGTGCCGTTGTAACTTTGAACGGTCATTAATGAACTGCTGTAAGTCGAGGACTACCTGTATATGTGATATGAAGAAATATTTCATTTTGTCTGTCCTGACTTCAGAATTTAACTTTATTGAGGAAAAGACCAAATCTCTTATCTCCATTTTCTACAGATTATGATAAATTGCTATATTGCCTTTTATCAAGTTTTGCTAGGAGTTCACATGTGCGCACATACACACAAATATTGTTGCCTCTTCTCAGAGAAAAAATTGAAAGCAGCTGTTATGGAGAGCAATTAACAGTGAGCACAATATGCAACCTTAATTTTACTTCAGCTGCATAATAAATGTCTCCGGAGCTTCCCAAAACATTTATTTATATATGAAAACATTCAGTCAAGCATCACCAACTGCCATGCTGGCTGGGTTGAGTGGAATTATAGTCCAGCACATCTGGAGGGCAACAGCTTGGCAAGGTTGTTATAGAGGGCACTAAAGTTCCTTCTGTAGGGACAATTTCAGAAGCACCACCAATAATTCAGCAGGTTCAGAGGAGATTCAGAAAAGTAAAAAAAAAAAATCAGGGTCTTACATGAAATTGCAATACAAGGATCAAAATACAAAGACTGTCAAATACACACTAGATTCTGAATAACATTCATACTTGCTTGCACAACAAAGCTACCTGCCACTCCCATCCACCCCTTATAGAGTTTTTTGAACTATGATTTATACTGCACAGTCTGCTTTTAACACCAGAAGAAGCAACTATCATCTTAGAGATTTTCCTTAAAGGAATTTATTAAAACTATATGGTAATAAAAACTAGCATGGCACAATGCCTGGACCAGCAGCAAAGGAGAAGCAATTTTAGTTCCCAGAGAGCTTGCCAATTTCAAAACATGCTCTGTGTACTAGGCAAATATAGGCTAATAAATGCAGTCTCTGAGGGAAATAACAATATAGGTTTTTTTTAAAAGAAAAAATATTATTGTAATGTCTTGCATGTTCTGTGGGCCAATTTACAGTTCTATACCAACGAAGGGGAATTACTGGAAATTTATTTCAGGCTATTTTTTAAAAGGCTGGTTTTCTTTGGTCATATACACAAATATTTCTTGACAAATCTTCACAGACAAAGTTACCAGAAGGTTGAGTCATATAAATTGTATTCAAAGATGGCAGCCAATGAAGAAAGTATTTATTAAAAGCCTAAAATGCATCTGAACCAGCGAATGCAGCTTATTCATATGGTCTATGTGGATTTGATGCTGTTATGTAACTAAAATATATGGTGATTAAAATATGCAGAATAGCATATCAGATCATAGTAGCTTGATGAGATATTAAGGGAAAAAACCATGAGAATCAGGGTTCAGTCATTCACTACAACCATCAGTTCTAGCAATCCTGCTTCATAAAACTTCCAACCAAAAATGGGAGAGGGAGACATCTTTCCTCCTATTACTATCATTCTATAGATGTCAAAACTTCTTATACTTATGGTGGCTAGTTCCTGTGGAAAAAAATCTTTCAGAATTGGCCATGAAATTGTTCTAGATGTTTCAACAATCTAAGTCACAGTCTTTCAACATGGGGTTAAAACAAAATTACCACAACAGTTTCTGTAAAAAGAAAAAGGAAATACATCAGTAGTAAAGCACATGCTTTATAGGAAAAGACTCAGGTATTTTCCCCACTATTTTCAATATACATATGGAAAATGTATCTACAATTGCCGAGACCTGCTACAATGCTGGACTGACAACCTCAACTACAAGTTGTCAACCCTGAAGCTGATCTGGCCGAAGCCATCTTGAAGCTTCAGTGCTGCCAAACTGGAGTGAGGGATAGGGAGGGGGGATTAGAGATAGCTAGGGTTGTGTGGTCAAAACAAAATATTTTATCTTGAAACCAAGGTCACACCTGGCTGGAGGAAGGAGGAGTGACGTCACCAGACCAGCAGACACTGCCTTGATTGTTTGTGGTTGAGGAGAAAAGTTTCACTTTTAATTAAGTGAAAACCAAGGGGCCCCTCAGGGTTGGTTTTCACCAGATATGTGCCAATATGATATTTCCAATAAAGTTATTCCTTGAGGAATCCACCTGCCTCAGAGTTTTTGCTTGCGATGGATTCATTACTTGACACCCTGACACAAGTGACAATGACATTATTTCTACATAAAGCATTACAGTACAGATATAGTGCAAAGCATAGAGGGCCCAATACTAATTTCTTCCTCCGTAAATTGTTCTAAGTTAGGTTTTCCAATGCCTTCAATACTATCTTCACATACACTTAGGAAGGCTTCACCTGAATCCATGAAGGGTAATAGACATTAAGCAAAACCATGATAATCTAAGAAAGCTGGAGATGCAGGCGCCATCTTTTTCTTTGAGTTTGACTAATCATCTGCAAAAGACGTAATGAAAAGGAGCTGAACCACCCAGACTACCACCTTCTGACTCCTTCCCTAATTAATGCTTTTGAAATGTCACTATATATTATTTTCTCCTGTGACTATGAGATCTACTGTCTGCATTTTGCTTAACTCTTTTTGTCTTTAATAGAAATATTTTAGGATGCTCCGGAGAGTTCTTCCCTCATAGTAAGGTGTCAGAGCAGAAAATAAAAACTAATATACAGCACATTGAGGAGCACTCAAATATCAAATGGCAAGGGATAGGCCTCTAACTTGCTGGGGGTTTTTTGTGTGTGTGCAATTTACAGATTGTTAAATTGGCTGTTGCATAGCTGAATAAAGAAAGGTCAAGAAAAAGAAACCCAGGAAAACCAATTCATTAATGGTATTCATCCAGGGAGCCAAAATTGAAAATAAATCATTATAGTATGCTTGGATAATTAAAAAAGGCCTTAAATTCTCAATTCTAGAGTCTAAAACAGGACATTCCAAATTAGTGGAATCTGACAGATCTTTCACTATAGTCTGATGCAATAGGACTAGCAAAGAGTTCTGTGGTATAAAGATGAAGTCGTTTATTTGTTATGGCAATGTTAACAATGATTACTGGAATAGGGAATTTAAGCAAAAGAATATATAAACAAGCTCTATAATGTCAATCTTTCTTCTAATGCTGAAGGCAAATCTAAATTTTAAAGTCAAAATCTGAAAAAAGCCTGACGTTATTATTCAAGACATGCATATTTTCCTCCAGGAAAATAGCCTGAAAAATACTTGCAGTTTTGCAAATCAAAAGTAAAGCACAATTATAGATAGCATGATTTAGTTATTTATGAATCATTGAGACATTCAGCCAAAGCAAAAACTAGAGTAGTTCTACAATTGATTTTAAAACACTTTAAATTTGAGAATATGAGTGTATGTGTGTATGTCTGATTGTGTATAAATGCCCTAACATGCAGAGGTAAATTGCTCCCAATCGACCCAGATCACCAGTAGTAGCAGCGGCGGGAGACTCCACCCACCCGCCCAGATACTTCTGTGCATGCACAGAAGTGTTGCATGCACACACAAGCATACCCAAACCGGTAGCAAAAAAAATTGGCAACCCACCACTGCTAACATGTCAAGGACATACAGGTCAGTGAATGCTGGCTGGGGAATTCTGGGAGTTGAAGTCCGGACATCTTCAAGTTGCCAAGGTTGAGAAACACTGTGTTAACTTGTGAATGGTAAGTCTGTTTTACCTCAGCTGCTCTTTTATGTGCATTTTTCTCTTTTTTATGCTTTTGTATAGTGTGTGTATAGTGTCTCCCTTTATTTATTTATCAGCATAAATATTATATATATATATATATATATATATATATATATATATATATATATATATATATATATATATATATATATATATATATATATATATATGTTTGTTTTCGTAGATTTTCATGGGCACAGGTATGCAGGTTTTGGTGTATTCGGGTCTTTTCCCATGTAAGATTGAGAGTATCTTGGTGACATTTCAATGAGGTCCCACTCGTCATCCTCAGGCTGGTGTCTTCGGCCTCGTGCCCTTACCAGCCTGAGGGTGACAAGTGGGACCTCGTTGAAACGTCGCCAAGATACTCTCAATCTTACATGGGAAAAGACCCATGTAATGGGAAAAGACCCATACATACATACATACATGCATACACACACACACACACACACACACACAGAGGAACACACACACACATACATTATATATATATATATATATATATATATATATATATATATATATATATATATATATATATATATATATATATATATATATATGTATATATATATACTTAAAGTCACAACCCCTGGTATGCCCAAGTATGGGAGGAAGGTCACACTTCCACTCTCTGTCATTAGGCTCGTCACAAGAGACCATCCAGACAGAAACCCAATATTTTTTACTGTTGCCTTTTTGTTACATTTGCTATGTTGTTACATTTATTTATTTATCAGCATAAATATAGCAAATATATATATTCGCCTATATGCATATATATATATGCATATAGGCGAAACAAGAAAATGGCAACAGTTGCACTAGCAGTCCTTCTTTAATATAATTAAACCCGCAGTAAAATTTATAGGAAGTTCAACTGTTTTTCCAAGAAAGTCATTCACTTATGTTAAATGACTCAAAAAATTCATTTAACCAGCCCAACAAAATGACATTTTGATTGATACCTTCTGTTGTCTGATGGCCACTTCTCACACTGAATTTCAAAGACACGGGCCTCACCCCCTTTTTGGTGAAAAAAAATAAAATATGCAAACTATTTTGAGTAATTCATTCAATTGGCTCCAAGCCAAACCAATGAACTTCAAAATAGTAGCAAAAATTTGACACTTAATGGATCTGGCTCTAAGCCAGAAATGTAGATTAGCCCCATCCTAAAAAGTCATTTCCATGTCTCTTGAAATCAGGAATTTTTATTCTGTGTATTTAATTCTTTTTTTCAAGAATTACCTTCCAATTCTTCCATTTGCTATAAAAAAAACCATCTGAATCAGATATGAGCCAAGGTGGCGCAGTGGTTAAATGCAGCACTGCAGGCTACTGCTAGATCAGCAGGCCAGCGGTTCAAATCTCACCGGCTCAGGGTTGACTCAGCCTTCCATCCTTCCGAGGTGGGTAAAATGAGGACCCAGATTGTTGGGGGCAATATGCTGACTCTCTGTAAACCGCTTAGAGAGGCCTGAAAGGCCTATGAAGCGGTATATAAGTCTACTGCTATATTTAATAGCAATAAATTTAATTCTTAACCCGTTATCTAGACCTTACGAACTATGAGTGAACACCATACTTTATTCATTTTAAAATATGCTCTATAATGTTTCTTTAAAATAATTTTTTAAATGCACATTATTGGTCTTATCAACAGGAATAAATGGAATTGCTAGTCATCAATTTGAAAAAAAAAGTCCTGCATTGCTAAATCAAACCAAGATCTATCACGTTTTCAAAAGTAGGGCCCAGATGCACGAATTAATCCATAGCAAGGTGGAAAATCAAATTGGATGTGCACTTTCTTGAACATCCAAATTAATCATCATATAAAGCAAAATAGTGAGAAATGTGACTAAATGTGACTATTGAAAATAATAGATGATTCCTTAAAATCATGAGATCACATAACCAAGGAGGAAAAAGATGCTTCAACTGTATTTAAGCAAGGAAGCTGAATAACAATTACAATGATTTTTGCATAGTGAGATACATGTAATGCTAATTTTAATAGACAAAGCACTATACTTTTAAGTGCTTAAAAAAAAACCCAAAACCTGTATCTTTTGGAAATAGCTGTCTTAAGGAAAGATCTGATACTAACAGTGTTTAAAATATAATAAATAAGCAAATATCTTAGTTTGGAAAAACTTATCCAAAAATTTAAGACTACTTAAAATATTGCTTTAGATGATGTCTCCCGTTTTCAAATGCTGAGCAGGACTCACTGACAAGTTAAATATTTCTTCAACAACTTTTTAAAATCTGAACAGTATTATTCTCAGTCCCAAGAACTTTTGGTCTTCAAATGAATATAAGAGTCCATGCTAGGCAAATCTATAAAGAAAAATATTAATATTCCCATAATAGACAGTGAAGAAAAATAAATTGAAATATAGTCGATATATTAATAAAGTAAACGAAAGCTATCCACATATTTTAAAAAATGGTTTGAATCATCCAATGCATATCCCAATCACCATATACAGGTGGTCTTCATCTTATGACCACAAATGAGCCCAAAATTTATGTTACTAAGTGAGAAATTGGTTAAATGAGTTTTACCCCATTTTACAATTTTTCTCACCAGATTTCTTAAGTGGGTCACTGCAATTTTAAATTAGATTAAGTGAATCTGGCTTCCCCATTGACTCTGCTTGTCAGAAGGTCACAAAAGGGGATCATAAGTTTCTGGGACACTGCAACTGTCATAAATGTGACTCGGTTGTCAAGCATCTGCATGTAAATCACATGATGATGGGGACTATACAATGGTCATAAGTCACTGAAAAATGGTCATAACTCCCTTTTTTCACTGCTGTTGTAACTTCAAACAATCACTAAATGAACTATTTTTAGTCGAGGTCTATCTGTAGACCATGTGCACAGCATATTAGAGAGAACTTATTTTCAGATTTACAGTCTTTATTAGATACTAACAAAAATAAATCATGCATTAGAAATCATAGCTGTACATAATATAGCTGTTCGCTTTCAGAGTGCATTTTGGACATTTTTGGTGAGTTTTCTTCTTCAAATACTTGATGAGTAGGTTTCCAGGGATTATATCTCACTAAAATCAACTGGGCTTTCACAATTGTCACTGATTGCTGTGAGATTTATTTGTGAAAAAGAAAAAGAAACACCGATAGTATTAAAATAATAGCTTAAAGGGGTTGGGTTTTTTTAAAAAAACATTGATTTAGGAAATCATAATCTTAACACAGGGACACGGTGGCTCAATTGGTAAGACGCCAACTGATCAGAAAGGTCAGCAGTTCGATCCATAGCGCTGCGTAACGGAGTGAGCTCCCGTTACTTGTCCCAGCTTCTGCCACCCTAGCAGTTCAAAATCATGTAAAAATGCAAGTAGAAAAATAGCAATCTCCTTTGGTGGGAAGGTAACAGTCTTCCGTGCACCTTCGGCATTTAATTATGCCAGCCACATGACCACAGAGACTTCTTTGGACAATGCTGGCTCTTCGGTTTTGAAATGGAGATGAGCACCGGCCCCTAAAGTTGGGAACGACTAGCACATATGTGTGAGGGGAACCTTTACCTTTAATCTTAACAAAACTACTGTACCATGAAATTCACATAAATATTCTTTGGTGGTTTAAATGTTTTTCATGGCGAAGTAGACTCCATGGAGACTCCAGAGTACATAGGGCTATTCTAAGAGGCAAATGATACATTAAAATGGGAAATGGAATTCGTCTGCTCTCAGAGCCCAGAATACATAGCCAATTCACACTCCCCACTCCTTTGCAGCACACATCCCCATTGTAGAGACACACAATAACAGTGCAGGAGGAGACATCGCTGCTCTACTCAGAGAACTGCTACCTGAAGACATTCTCAGCACTTTGAAGTAGCAGGTTTCTAGTGAAAACCATGGAAAACCCTGAGGAACTACCACCTCAAGCCATGTCCCAATGAAACCAATCTCTTTTTGTTCTCAGAGGGAGACTCAGCAAAAATCTTATAGGATAAACTTGAACCATAACCTGGAGGATCCTAATTCTTGCAGTAGAAAGAACTTAGTTTTGCCTTCTGCAATGCTAATGAAGCAGCTGAGATTATTTATAAAACCAATCAACGGGCAGATGAAGGTTGCTTACTTCTTTCATCACTGCCAATTATCTGCAGCCATAGGGCCACCTCTCAGATTAATTACATACAGTCCTTAGCCTCCCTTCAAAACCTTACATAAGTGATCCATTCAGAACTTCTATAATAATACAGACGTTTCTTTTCCTGGAGGCTAGGAAAACAGAGAGGAGGAACTCAGTTTTGATTACTCATTTTTCTCACCATTTCAAAAGCAAAAGTGAAACCAGGTGGAAGAAAAGAGATCAAAATGGCAAGAGAACAGTAGCCTTTGCAAAGAAACAATTGTCAGGCATAGGCATGAAGCAAATATTTACTAGGAGGGTATTTAGTTTACCTCCCAGTGAAATTAATATGGTCAAAGTTTCTGCAGATTAATGGTAGCTCTAGGTTGTAGAAGATCCTTATAAAACATATCTATAATGAGAAATGGGAACCTGGGGCGTTCAGAGACTGCTGAATTACGAACTCCCAAGATCTCTCACTAGTAATTCTGATAACGCCTGAGAATTTAAGTTCAGCAACATATAGGGCCATGTAATCTTTGCTCTTGTGGAACCTCTTACTGAACTACCCTATGTTCTGTTAGGTTCTAGCCATCCTACTTTTTGATTTGCCCACTATCTGGGCCCATACATACAGTTACCAAGTAGCAAGGTTTATGGTAGTGCTGTCCCCAATTCTGGTCTGAGCCTGGTGCCAAAGCCGATGAAGAACTCCAGATACAAGATGCAGGTTTTGTTTCCTTTTATTGGAGCACTCCAAGAAAAGGGGTCCTGGCTAGAAAATGCCAAGGAACCTTGAACAATAGAATTAAGAAAGCTTTATACATTTTCACTAAAGTGGAAGTTGGGATAATGCAGGATATATAAAACAAATCATCTAATAAAACATTTTAGTAATGATCTAATAGTTGTCCCTATTGATCTCTAGCCATCCCTATTTCTAAACCTTGGCTGATGAATGCTCCAGGAGTTATCTAATACACATTCTATTTGCTCCAAGCCATCTTTATTCCTTACTCCTTATTCTAGCAAAAGAATGCAGGATGTCTAACTCTTTGCTACTGTTATCAGTTTTTTTTTAATCAATTGTCAACCTAGAATTGATACAAATGTTACACATGCATGTTCTCTATGAATAAACATTCTTTGTTCTTACCAGACAGACGCCACAATTACAAGCATCCCAGTTTTCTTTCAAGTGCCTTGCTTCGGTTTTAGCAGACAGCCTATCATTCGTGAAGGGGTTCCCCCCACTGGGGTTCCTATTTGCATGCTTAAAAAGCTAAAAATGAACTAGTATGCAGGAAGAGATTATGGCCATTCCTTTAAAACTATATAAATCCAGGCCATAAAATCTAAAGTATATTTACATGGTGCAAATGATAAAGAATAATACTAAAAGAGGCTGTGTGTGGGATGTACATAAAGCATATTACTGCTGCATTACACTTGGAATAAAAATTAAGATTTATCCATAAAACACAATTTAGCAGCAAACAAGCCAAGTCTGAATTACAGAAAAGGCAACTTGACCTGCAGGCTTCGGAAGTGCATATTATGAATACCCCAAAAATTCTTTCTACCATACCAACAATAAGAAGACAAAATTATACATGTCAAGGAGCAGACAGATCTTTATCCCTCAGTCTGTCAAGGCTGTCAACCCTGGAGAAGTGTTACACTAGTTAAATATATAATGGTACCAAAGAGTTGGAATGTCACCAATAAAAAAGGGACAAAAACAGGTGCACACTGTCAAATTACCGCATGCTTGGCAAGTCATGATTATCACTGTAACTATGGAATGCTACAAACCCCAGGAAAGCAAAGCTACTGAGCATGACAGCTGCTGCTCTCAACCTGCAGGGATTGGAGGGTGGAGCTGTTAAATAAGTGATATCCAGATAAAGACAACTAACTGAAATAAAAGTCAGAAGTTATTAAGGGAAAAGAAAGCAATCAGGCTAAAGGAACAAACTATTTGGAGATTAGACACCCCAAAAGTAGTGGAGGAAAAGCAAACAAAATCTTGCAATCTGAAGATTGCTTAATGAGATTAGGAGAAATGTGGAGAGGAAAGGGGATTGGGATAAGAAATATGTACAACAAATGGATAGTGGTTATTTTATTATTTATTTATTTATTTATTTATTTATTTATTTATTTATTTATTTATTTATTTATTTATTTATTTTCTCAAGCATGTATTAAATAACATATATAAGAATAAACATGATTTGAATACATGAAATGAATACGAATAAAAGGGAACAGGACAGGGACGGTAGGCACATTGGTGTGCTTATGCACACCCCTTACAGACCTCTTAGGAATGGGGTGAGCTCTAAGTAGACAGTCTAAGGTTAACGTTTTGGGGGTTTGGGGAAGAAACCACAGAGTCAGGTAGTACATTCCAGGCATTGACCACTCTGTTGCTTTTGTGTACTACACTTAGGTCAGACCAAAGGCGGTGTAGTTTTAAGTTGTCTAAGCCCAAAATTTCAAGTCTGGTGGCATAAGGTATTCTGTTGCGAGCAGAGGAGTGGAAGACTCTTCTCATGAAATATCTCTAGACTCACTCAATTGTATTAATGTCCGATATGTAGTGCGGGTTCCAGACAGATGAGCGTATTCGAGAATTGGTCTAGCAAATGTTTTGTATGCTCTGGTTAGCAGTACAATATTACCAGAGAAGAAGCTACTCAAGATTAGGTTAACAACTCTTAATGCCTTTTTGGCAATGTTGTTACAGTGGGCTGATTTGTTAAGGAAGTAAAAAAAGAACAGAAAGGCAACAACAGGCAGCTCCTCTGTGTAATTTTTACTTCCATTTTATGAAATAAATCTAAAGCTCTTTTATTTGCAGAAATATAAAGGACAGCATGCCATATGACAGTATTCTACCAAACAGCTCATTAAGCAGCAATGCTTTCAAACAGATCAGGCAATTCATATAAATGGATTACGTGCTGCAGCAGCCAAAAAAGCTAATACAATCCTTGGTTTTATAAACAGAGGCATAGAATCAAAAATCACATGAAGTATTGGCACAGCTTTATAAATCCTTAGTAAGGCCACACCTGGAATACTGCATCCAGTTTTGGTCACATTACAACAAAGATGTTGAGACTTGGGGGAGGAGTGCAAAGAAGAGCAATTAAGATGATTAAGCACCTGGAGAACAGTTGCAGGAATTGAGTATGGCCAGCTTGGAGAAAAGAAGGACTAGGGGTAACCTAATAGTAGTATTCCAGTATTTGAGGGGTTACTCCAAAGAAGAGGGGATCAACTTATTTTCAAAAGCACCAGAATGCAAGGCAAGAAATAATGAATGGGAAATTATCAAGGAGAGAAGCAACTTGGAATTAAGGAGAAACTTCCTAACTTCCTTAGAGACCGCCTACTGCCACATACCTCCCAGCGGCCAGTAAGATCCCACAGATTGGGCCTCCTTCGGATGCTGTCAGCCACACAGTGTCGGCTGGCAGGCCCCCGGAGGAGAGCCTTCTCTGTGGCTGCTCCGACCCTCTGGAATCAGCTACCCCCAGAGAGCCGGACCATACCCACTCTCATGGCCTTCAGGAAAGCTGTAAAAATCTGGCTGTTCCAGCAGGCCTGGGCTGTTGACCTCATTGTTGAGGTCCAGCCCCGGTTAGAATGCATGCATGCCTGCATGTTTTGTGATTTTAACTGTCTCTTTTCTCTTTTCTTATTTTTTTTCTTTCTCTTTTCCTGTTTTGTAAGCCGCACAGAGTCCTTCGAGATTGGGCGGCATATAAATTTTAATAATAAATAAATAAATAAATAAATAAATAAATAAACAATGAGGACAATTAAATGGAACAGCTTGCCTTCAGAAGTTGTAGGTGCTTCATCACTGGAGGTTTTTAAGAAAAGACTGGGCAACCACCTATCTGAAATGGTATAGGATTTCCTGCTTGAGGAGGGGGTTGGACTAGAAGACCTCCAAGGTCCCTTCTAGCTCTATTCTGATTAATGTTTTTGCAGCACTGTGTTGAGCCGCAGGTCAGAGCTATTTGTCAGAATTCTGGACTAGGCTTTAGAAAATTAAATTCTTATGTAATCAAGAAGCTCACTGGATGATTGTAGGCCAATCACTGCCTCACACTTTTTATCTTACAGGACTTCTGTGACAATAAAATAACTAGTGGAAGGACTACGTTATACCTACATCCACTTCCTGAATAAAATAAATGCCATAAATATAATGAATGCATGCTGCAAATTAGACATATTCACTAACCCACTATGGTGCAACCAGTTAAAAGTAGACTACCTTCAGCTGAATGTGGCTCTTGGTAGCAATAAGAAATTATTTGCCATCCTCTTCTTATGAAAAAAAAAATGAACGATGATGATGATATATTGCCTACAGCTCTAGAATTTCCTAGTGGTCCTCTATGCAAGTCTGGTGAGGTTGCTATAAGCAATGTACCTACTTACCCAACAGGAAATAATCCTGTTAATTAGGATGATGGGAGTACAGTACAGTATCGCCCAATATATTTCAAGGGCTACATACTTAGAAACTTAAGTTTTACTCTCTCCCTTTTAGTTGGTTTCTACCCCACTGGCATTTAATAGAAACTCGGTAGTACTGTATTTCACTTGCAACAAGCTTCAGTGCCTAAGGGTTCATGCAAATTGGGACTGTCACCTTTTGTTTAAGAAAAAAAAAAGAACAGCTTTGCCCTTAAGAGAAGATTAGTACTATGACAGATTTATGAAGTTCTAAATTGCAAAAGCTGATCTCTCCATCCTATACTCTGTAGTGCCTGGATGGGGAAGACTGCCTACTAGATGCAAAGTCCAAAATGTAGTAATACAATTACATTTTCTTTGTGAATCCATAAAAACAGAAGAAAAAGTTATTAGTTGTTTGCAATACAGTACAGTACCATAAAAGTGATTAAATAAGACTGGATCAGGCCATATAAGGCTGCAAAATAATATTGTTAGATATTATTTGATATTTGATCTAATTCCACAAGTTACTTTTCTTAATTTCATCAACAGAAATATAGCTTTGCAGGGCCTTATGAACTAGCCTTGCTAGATTGTCTCTTTGGTGGAAATTGTGTGTATCTGCTTATCACATACTGCTGGTAGAGCGTGTGTCTAGCATGCACATCAACGATGGATGAGATACTCAACATGGCTTTATAAAGTTTCTATATTTTCTGTTAATGCAACAGGAGATTCACCTGAAATTCTCAACTGCTTTTGTTTAGCAAGAGTTCAAGATGACATAAAAAACTTGGCAAAAATAATTCACAGTTATCACATTTGGTTTATTGCATTGTGCTCTATACAAGATTGCCATTGAAGACTATTTGAAAGTTACAATCCAAATAAGATGCAATGAACTTGCTATTAGCAGAGGAAACTCATTCTCTTTTATTGTTTGCCAGAAGGCTTCCAAACCAATTCAAAGTTCTGGTCATTATCCACGAAGCCCTATATAACAATTGCATGGCCACAGGTTACTCTAGAGATCACTTTATCTTCTTCTTCTTCTTTCTATATATATAATGTGTGTGCATGTGTGTGTATGTGTGTTCCAGCATAACTCTGGAATGCCTCAAGTAATTTCAACTAAACTTGGTACACAGATGACTTACTCTCTAGAAACAAATACTGTGAGGGTAAGACACCTCTAAAACTCCTTGGTTTGTGTGTTCTGTTAAGATACAGCCTGTTGTACCTTAAAATGGCTTCTACTGTCCTGCCATAAAATGGCTTCTACTGAACAGCGCAGAGGAGTTGCCATGGTAACAGCTTCACAGTACTCCACAAAGGGGTTCCCTCTGGTAAGGGGAAAATCCAACATTAGACATTACGTTTGGTTCGGACATTTTCCCCCTATAAATGAATACCTGGGCAATGCCTGGTTATCAGCTAGTCCTATATATAAATCATCTCTAGAAATCAGGAAAGTACATAATTCATTGGTTATCCTGTTAAAATTTCTAGGGTGGGTCATCTAAAGGGCTTTCTTTCATTAAAGACAGAGTAGCATGAACCAGAAAGGAGGTCTCTTCTGTTGTTGGTCCCACA
Source organism: Thamnophis elegans (assembly GCF_009769535.1). NCBI lineage: Eukaryota > Metazoa > Chordata > Lepidosauria > Squamata > Natricidae > Thamnophis > Thamnophis elegans. Next base: position 149,470,375 of record NC_045541.1, on the reverse strand, counting down.
GTACAGAATATGTTGTCTCTAGTGGTGTGTTTAGTGTATTCAGGAAGGTTTTGAAAATGTTTCTGCTTTAAAAAGTATTCAACACCTAGCTGTTGTCTATTGAGCAATCATTTTTCATTATTCTTTAATTATGTTTTGTACATGTCTACGGCTTATTATGGGGGATATTCATATGCTAGTGTCTTATTGAACACCCAAAGTCTTTGGAATGGATAATATAAAAATTAGTCTAAATAAAAAAACAATTCTGAAACTTCCCTGAATTTCCTCAGCTTGTTCCCCTATAAGGCATATTAACTGCAGTTTTTTTGGAATTTAAAAAGAATGCAGTGGAATAATAGGAGATATTAAATCCTCCTACTCTTCCCCCATATATTTTGCATTCCCAAAGTTACATTATTTGCTAAGGAGAAACAGAGTTGGACACCTAGACTGTATTCCTTTGAGCTGTTTCTTCCAACCTTATCTGCAGTTCAATAAAGCGATAGTTATTAGCAACACAATAATGGGGAGAATAAGACTAGTTTAAAGTAATAGCACAAGGAAACATAATTCAATTCTCACTCATCTCACTCTTAAAATCACTTACGTTTTTTTAAAAAAAAACACTTGATCTACAAGCTAGGCAGAACCTAACAAATTATTATTACAATAAATAGTATTTTCGCAGACTTTCAGTCATACAAGAAAAAAACAAAAATTACATTTTAAAACTCCCACCATAATAGTGTTTCATCATTTCTTCCTGCCATTTGTTGTTGGCTCTATCCCATATACCAAGATTTTTCATTTTCCTTTATTTCTCTTCTTCATGCAGGTTTTCCGATGTGTACTTGATGAAGTGCACAATTTTACCTCTCTGTCACTACATACCCTAATATTTCATACATTTTTTTGCTCTCTCAATTCTAGACATAATGTCTATGTACCCAACCTGCATAGACACTAATCTTCCTGCCTTCGGACTGATTTCATGTCTTATTCTTCCTTCAGGTCACATTGGTCTCTCATACCCTCCTTTGTTAACCCACATCTTCAGTTTTGAATTGAGTCTCCCACTCAGCATCATTGTTGTTGTTTCCTGTGTTGATCACAATTTACTCCTGTCTAAAATTGTCTGTTTCTCATCTCCCTCTCTCCAATCTGATCACTCAATCCTCCTCCAATATTCTGTCTATTAACCTCCCTGACTTCTCCATTATTGTCAGCTTTTACTATCCTTCCCATCTAAGACTGCCACCTGCAAAGATATTCAACTCATACACACGTATCCCACCTCCCACACACATCAGGTTCTTATCTAATCTCCCTTTCCTCATACATTAGTACCCTGACTTTGCCAGGCGCATTTGCTTTGCCTCCCCTCAAAATGTGAACTCTTCATGACAGCAAGCTTTCTCTCCTCTGTGTTCATACAGCCCTGCAAAGCTATATTGGAGCTATGGCTTCCTGAGACTCATTTTTGGTTATTTGTAATAAGCATGATCTTGCAGCTACCCATAATTCACCCCTCCCTTCAAATGTTAATACAGAATACAACATGAGCCCAAGCAAAAGTTACTTTGCTTGCTATTCATGAGAGAAATAGAAGGCCACTTAAGAGTGGTGAAGGAAACAAAGCAATATAATACGCAATAATGCTACCATGCCAAAACTGACATTGCAGTCTGCTACTGAAATCCTCCCACTGGCTATGCGTGCAACCCAAAGAGCTGACTAGAGAAACCAATAAAACAACATTCAAGCAATGCATTTCACCTAATACTGTATGACAACCAGGGTACCCTCAAGAAACAGGCTTGTGAAAGATAATGGTGTACAAACCTTATGCACAAATCAGATTCTTCATAAATTCTGAGTTATTAAGGAGCTTTCATATCACACAGCTGATCCAAGCTTGCACTCTGGAGCGTACAAGCATGGAACATGAAAGTTATTCACTCTTCTTCTGAAGAATCATCAAGTAATAAAACTAGCCAATCAAGGAGGCATATAGTCATCATTTCCCTCAAAACTGGCACGTAATGTCCCGTGGAGCTTGTAGTCAGTAACCCTTTCCAGCATACATTAGAAGCACCACAATTTGTTTGTCAAAAGCAGGATGGTAGAACCCTTTGATCTGAAGGTGACAAAGGTCAACAGCAGGAAAGAGTCTAGCAAACATGAATTATTCCCCCAGTAATCCACACAGGATGCTAGAGCAATATCCCAAATGGCTAATTGTTTCTCAAATACCCAAGGACAATTTTCTCTTCCAGAATCAAAAAATGCTGATCAGTAAAGGCCAGTAAATCTATGCATGAGTAGTCATGCATTGTGCAATTTTAAATTAATGGGGGGAAAAAGAATATTTTTGTTATACATTGTTATCTTGGGTCTCTGCCGCTGCACATGCGGGAGACACGTGCGCATGCATGGGGGGGAAGGGCATTGTGCGTGCATGCACAGGGGGCAAGGGATGACGTGTCTCCCCCCACCCCTTTTGATTTCAGGAGGCTTCAGGATGACCTGTTCACAAATGCATGCAGAGGGGATAGCACAGGGGGCGGGTGCATATGCATGGGGTCATGGCATTGGGGGATGTCACACACACATTGCATTATGGGTGTGGGCACATGCACGTGTGCACACTTTCGGCACCCGAAGAAAAAAAGGTTAGGCATCACTGCTATAGTGCATCTCATGATAAATTTAAAGCCCTATTTCCTGGACACATCGTTGAAAATAAATGCTCATTACAGGGGCAGCTTCAATACATGATAAATCTGATCTTTATTTGGTCTCGCACTTCATTCAAAGAGACTTCTCCATTATGACTGCAGTATCTAAAAAGTGCCCATATAAATTTCCCTTAAAAACCTTGACTTCTCTCTATAGCCTCCAGTAATTTTATATGCAAGTTATTAAAGAAATAAGTTGGTATCTGATGAGTCACAGAATCCATTAGCTTGTACTGACCTACATAACTACAGACTCAGTTATGCATTCTCCATCTGTCTAGATAACTTTGCATCGTGCCAGCTCTACACTGAGCTGAAGTGCCATTATTCCTAGAATGATCAGGATGAGTAAACATTTCTATTACATACAGAAAATTGGAGGAATATATCAGCAACTCAACAAGGAAATAATGCTCGTTTTAAGAGCTAAAGCAAGACTTGAAGTGACACTTACCCAAGATTTGGTATCAAATATTTCAATAAAGCCTATTATTAAAATGCACAATATGTTTCTGTCTTCCTCTACTTTGATGAACATTCTGAAAGTTCTGATCATCACAGAAAAATCAAGTTTAACAGGTTAGACATAATATATGCTTTTATTGTTGTTAATATATCATGACCTCCTTTCATGGAATTGTCATTCCTAACTACTGTTTCTTTTTTGACTGTTGTTTTTTTTAGGCTGATGCTTTTAACACGTTTCTATGGTTACTAACCAAGGTCACATCACAAAAGCCTGGACAGCCAGCAGTTCAGAAAGACAAAAGGCAGTTCACATTGTTCACTGTATTAAATAATGTATGAATGTGAAGATGGGGAAGGGGTGAAAATGAAAAGTGTTCACTCCTAAAAGGAGATCTCAGCTATGAAGGACAGTAGAAAAAGCATGCTAATAGTTACAAGGGCTTTGACTAATCTTTGTATGCCATGAATGTTCAAGTTAATATGTACATGCCTATGTGTGTATACACAAATATAAATAGCACAACATGCACATTTCTTTATTTTACAAAACTCTAAATCAATATCTTTATTGCTGATTGCAAAAATATCATATAGTAGGACTATGCTGTACTTTAGATTCATCTATCTGAAGTCTTGAAAGACCAATAATAGATTTAATATTAGGCTACCTTGGCTGGTATTCAAAGTTCATGCACCTTACAAATGGTGCCCATTAATATGACATAAGTTGTCTATATATATTTTCCCAAGAAAGAGCAATAATTTTGAGAAAACCACTTAATGATGGATTGACTGATTGAGATTTGAGTCAGTATTAACTCCTGGTGACTGCCTGGACAAGTCCCTGCAGTTTTCTTGGCAGTGTTTTCAAAAGTGGCTGATCATTGCTTGCTTCCTAAGGATGAAAGAAAGTGACTGGTCCAAAGTCAACCTGCTGCCTTTGTACCTGAAGCAGGATTAGAATTCAGAACCTCCAGGTTTTTAGTCTAGTGCCTTAACTACCACACTAAATTGGCTAGGGTAATATACTCATATTTATTTACTTTATATATAAAGAGTGCTGAAATTACAATTACCAGCAAATTATCTCATGCATCCAATGGTGAAAAAAGGCAGAAGGTTCGGACTGGTTCACCCAAACCAGTAGCAGAAATCGTGGGTGGCCCCGTCCACCCACCCTGACTCTATGGCATCCTATTTAGGCCCTTTTTCCTCCAAAAGCGCATGCATGGAAAGCTGAGTGCATGCACGGAGCTGGCGCCCGCTCACATTTGCGAACCGGTAGGGAAGGTAAGTAAATACCACCCCTGCATCTAATGCACACTGTAAGTCTATATAACAACTTTCAATAACAGTCATTATGTGCAAAACTAAGAATATAGGCACAAATTTGGGTTGTCCAAGAGTAATCATTTATGATCCAAATATCAACAGATAGTTCAAGGAGAGATATTTATTGTGCAATTGCCATGCCTCAAGCACAAAACTTTTATGTTCCATATTTGTAATACTTATCTTTTTCTTCCTATTCCTGAAAACCTATTAAGGAAAGGAAAATGAAGCAACTGCATAATGCCTTTTGATTAGTACTACTACTGGAAGTTACTCATCTGGAAGAACACAAGGAAGGGAAACTATCCTTCCCACTGTCACTATCCCATCATTATCCCGAAATGGCATACAAAACAATCCAAAGCTTCCTACACAGTGCTACCCACAGTTCGCAATGAATAGCCAAGTGAACAATTTATTAGAACTAATTGAAGTGCCTGAGCCTTGGAAGTAAAGCACATTAGTCATTTAGCAGTTGTACTAATGTTGCAATGCTTTTGTTGCCATTTCATTACTGCTCCAATGGCCTAATCATATGCTCAGTCACTGTTCAATCAGTACCCCGAGTCCTGACAAGCTGTCTTGTCAGGTTTAAAACTGCTAAGATCTCTGCTCTCTGTCACCTCAATTATTGACTGTATTTTATGGTCAATCTAATGGCCAAATGGTTATCAGCAAACCATCAGGTGCCTGTAATAGGAGAGTGACCCTCAGTTTATATGTATCATTAATGTTCATTAGAAAATAATTAGATTCTTTAATCTGAAAACTCAGAAGCATACAAATATGACTGAACATCTGATTCTAGAAATAAGTGTGCTAAAAGGTTTTCTTTAAAGATAAACAACTAAGTGCTGCTCTGGGCATTTGAGTTATAGAATTGAACTCGGAAGGAGTTGGGTTTTTTTTCTCCATCCAATGTAATTCAATGCAGGAATCCAAATTAAAACATCCCTGACAGATGGTTGCCTAGCCTTCATTTCCACATATCCTGTGAAAGGGAACCCATGACCTCTCTAGATAATTGGTCTCCCTTATTGATGTTTTCCTAATATTCAATTAGGAAACTGAAGGAACAGAAATACAAATTACTGAACAGACTTATTTTCAACACTACAAAAGAATGTCCATCTATAAGCAGAACACAATCAAGACAAGGTTGTGTGAATAAGGCTGCAATGTTGTAAACTTTTCATTTTGTTCACCCAAATTCCATCAGTAGCTTTCCCCGATCTGGTGTAAACATAGTAAATCTCAGTGCCTCCCATCACGCCCCCAACTCTCAACTGATATGTCCAACCAGAAGATATAGACTAGACATTTCAAACATGCAGCCTGCGATGGGTTGTAGAGTTGGCTCACGAGGCCATCCCAGAGAGGCTGCCCCAGGGCTGGCCCCGCCACATCCAGTCAGCCAAGATGACCAGGATTAAGCCCACACCAGTCCTCCAAGGGCAAACAAACTCCTGATGCGGCCCACAATGGGATCCAGTTTGACACCCCTGAATTCAGGAATTTACTTTCTATTTAAAATATTACCTTGGTACCAGTTCTTCAAAAGTGTTCCTGTGCAAAAAAAAAAAGAGTGGAGAGGGGGAAGCAACAAGACAAAGAGACATAATGTCTATTCGTTTTGAGGCAAAAGAATAAAAATATCAAATATGACCAGTACATAATTCAGCCTGATGAATTTAACAACCATTTTAAAAATGAATGGATGCATATTCTACATTTATGGAAAGTAACAAAGCAACTTCTTTCCAAGTTAAGTAGATACTATCTATAAAAAGACAGTTGGAATCAGTGTGAGATTAAAATAATGGCTTTCAAATGTACAGTACAGAATATTATTCAGGCATTCTTTTTCTTTTGCAGTTCAGCAGGAAGAGGAAACATGCCAAAAGACCCCATCCTAACCTTTGCATAGGCTGGCTAGAGAAATTGCTCTTCCTAGTACCTGACATACAACATATACAGAGAGCATCATGCAACACACCCAAAAATGGGGACCCAAATTGATTATTTTATTTAATGCCATGCAAAAAGCAAAATAATTGCTTATGTATCACTATGTGTGAAGGTTGTCAGCAATCCCCAACATTTCTGGCATTGAAAACTAGTTTCGAGGACTTTTCCATGGATTGGGGCGGGGGGAAGTTTCACACCCAACCCAGGTCCCACATATGTGCAAATGAAGTTTTGCTTAATCCCCACAACTTGCACAGACCGGTTCCTTAGAGGCCATGGACCAGTACCGCTCCCTTGGCCGGGGGGGGGGGGATCCCAGTCTAAACAGCTGTGAAGAAATTGTTTAAAAATACTGAAAGATTCCCTTAGGATGTATAACTCACTGAGGGGGGAGGGATGCACTTCAAGTTATTCTAGACTAATAGCTAAGTTTTCTTGTCAACATTTTCAGAAATTATTTCCTTCTTTTGCGATATTACTGGGTCGGTGAGTGGCGCTCTGCCCGGCTGGAAAGGGGCGTTGCTGGGCGGCTGCTCATGGGAGCAGCTGCCTGGCAAACCCCCACTCCAGCTGGGAACAGCGCCACTCACCAACCTAGCGGTATCCCAAAGGCGTCAAGCAATGTGAGCGCCTTTGCTCCCCTCCCCCCGGCTCCTGTGGCTTTGTGCCTTCGGGATATTGCTAGGTTGGTGAGTGGCGCTCTGCCTGGCTGGAGGGGGGGGGGTTGTCCAGGGGGCTTATTATTGGGGGAGGGCGTATATTTTTGCCCACAGGAAAAATATGGCATGGTTTTATTATCGGGACATGTTGTAATTTCGGGGAAATATGGTAAGAAAAATCACAAAATTTCTGCAAGGTCACTGGAAGAAAAAGAATTCACTGTAAACTCTACAAATAAGAGGGTGGGGGAACCAATGTTGTTAGCAAGTAGAATTATACTTTTATAACATAGGCAGGGTGAGTTTTTTTTCCTTTTTTTGGCAAAGCAGGGCCGAAAAGGCAGGATTTCCAGCAGATGCACAGTGAGTAGCAAGAGGAACTTAATCTTGTCATCAGTTTCTTCCCACAATTTCCAATAGCTACTTCTCCCCCTCACTAGGGGTTTCAGACTTGTGCTGCCCTGTATAATAATTATGTTATCCAAACAGCCTCACTACAGTCAATTACCTGAGCAGTCCCTGAAAGGAAGGAAGTTTAAGAACATTTGGCTTGCCGCTATTTAATATCCAATGCAGCAGTATTACCTTATGAAGAAAGAAGCTGCTGCTGAAGTACCTGTGGAGACGCCAGCAGGAGCAACCAAACTCTGGGAACCGCCAGTCCCCATCTGGTCACAGTTGTTTTGTCCTGAGGTAACTTGAAAATTAGAACCTTCTTTTCCACACTCTCCTGTTGTTGCGTCCTATGAAAAATTAAATTAATTTAATTTTAAAACAGAGTAATTTAAAATATTTATTAAGATGAAGCATTTATTAGCCTGGTTTTCAAATAATATGAAAATTAGAAAGAAGTCCAAATGCTACAGAGGCATAATTAAAACTAAACATCACTATGAGAAACTAGAACCAGACGGAGAAGCCGTATCATCTTGTTTAAGATGATATTGAATATTTAAGTATAACACAAGAGCAGTTACACAAAAAATGGCATTAATTCTATTAAATAAATACATTTAAATTAACAGCATGATTTAAGAAAAATAAAAGGCTTTCTGAATTAATCACTGATAAAGACAGAATTAATTATTTGCCTACTTATATCTTACTTACTACTGTTACCACAGAATTCTGTGACCTCCAATTGCAATACTTCTGAAAGATGTAGATTGAGGGGGGAAAACTGGACTGACCTTTTGCATGCTAAAGTACTATTTAAATGAATAAACTAATAAATGATAATAATAGTAAATGACGTTTATCCTAAATCATGCTGTTTGGGGATATAACCTGGGCAGAGTTGGTATTCTGCTAGTTCGCACAGGTTCAGGCGAACCAGTAGTGGCGGCGGAGCAAGGCTCCACCCACCCACCCAGATGTCATCACGGACCTTCTGCACATGCTACCAAACCGGTAGTGAAGAAAAGAGGATACCATTACTGATCCTGGGACATATATGAGGTAAATTCCTACCAGTGTACTTACAAGCTTTGTTAGGCCAACAACATGGGGGTGAAGGTAGAATGTAGGAAATAGAACTTAATGAAAGAGGGACAGCAGCATCAAATAGCAACTGCAACTGTTTGAGAAACATAGCAAAGATAGATCTTTTTAAAATATTTAAATGAAGAGGCAAAATTATTTGAATGAAAAGAAAAAGAATTATGATGTCTTGATGGAAATCAAAAGATGCCTGTGAGGCTTTGAAAGTTCCATATCATGTTGTTGCATTGCTTCAAATAAGTTCCATACCTGTGTTCTCCTACCATCATCTATGTCCAGCAGTTGAGCTGATTTATATCTTGCTCAAACATGGTGAGCCTAAAATTATTTATTTATGACTGTGTGGGTGAGAGAGAGAGAGAGCAAATGCAAGACATAAAGAAAGCAATCATTCCATCTGCTATGTTGAATGTTCTATCAAATTTATGGACCTCTTTTCCTATTGGTGAAAATCTTCATTACATCCTGCTCTTAGCTGTAGCAGATACAATAGGACCTCAAAAGGAAAGTGATTTGACAGTTTCATGAGTCACCTTTCACAGCTACCCTCAGATTAATAGATTGGCTGATTAATTCATTTGCATAAGGTCAGAAAAATTCATCATGCACTGCTGATTTTACTTTAAAAAATATCTTCACTTATCCTGATTTTTTTGCCTCTGCAAATCATTCCAAGTATTCTTCTATGCCTTGCAACCTAACCAAAGGAAGTAGGATGAGAATTGACAAAAAATACTGTTTTCTCTTCCATAGACACGCCACTATGCTGTTAGAGGTGCTTCTTTCCATGAATCTCTACAAGACTGGGGTTGTCTTATTTAGAGAAAAGAAGGACAGGGGCCTGTGTGTCGACTTTTGGAGGATCAGCATCATGTGCATAGAACATCTATATCTCCTTCTGTTGATGAAGGACATATTGGAAAACTGGATCTCTGGGAAGCATATTACAGAGTGAGAGTCAGGGGACAAGTGGAAAACAGCTTTTAATTGTCCCCTAGGCAGCTACCAATTCAGGGTGATGCCCTTTGGCCTACAAGGGGCGCCTGCAGTGTCTATGCAGCTCATCAACAAGATGCTGCATGAACATCTGTATAACGGGGTTTTGGTTTATCTAGGTGATATCCTTATCTATACAAAAACTATGCAAGAGCACGCCCCCTAGTACGCCAGGTTCTCAAAAAATTATTAACATCACGTTTGTATGTCAAATTGTCCAAATGTGAATTTCATCAGATACAATTGGACTAACTAGGATTTTGTATATCCCCAAAAGGAGTAGAGATCGACCCTACCAAGGTCAAGATGGTGATGGACTGGCAAGCACCCAGGACTCGAAAACAGTTGCAGAGTTTCTTGGGATTCACCAATTTTTATCGCCAGTTCATTCCGTCTTTTGCCCAGGTAGCTCTACTGCTTACAGACCTTTTGAAAACACAGCACATGACCAAGAAGCCATGGCCTGGATGTTCTCTGCAATGGACACTTAAGTGTCAGAACACGTTTGAGCACCTAAAAGTATTATTTGCAAAAGAGCCGGTTCTGCAACACCCAGAACTATCTAGGCCTTTCATGGTTGGGGCTGACACTAGTGATGTGGCAGTGGCCACAGTCCATCTACAAACAAATAGGAAGAGGGTCCTTCAACCTATGCCTATACATCACATCACAGGGATGACACTGGAGTTACTAGAAATACATTTTCTACTTAGGTGAGGAGAATTTTATTCCTCCAGGACCATCTTCCTAATACAGGCAATCTTCAACTATCTGTTCTTGAGCCTTTATGCAGTTATTATTTAGAATGTTTCTCTCCCTCTCCATCACTCCAGACTCTCTGACAACATGCAACCATGCTTACAGCTACTGAGAAAAGGACCAGGTTGCAAAATGGATAGCAAGCTATCCTTTCCTCTCAACAGCAAGCTGCTATTTAAAAAAGTAATAAGCTATATATTTTACATCTTATTAGTCAGCTAGAGAAGAGTGACTTAAAATGTGTAATGCAAAGAAAACAAGTTGCTTTTGAGCTTGGTTAGTGAGGGAGTCAGAAATGGGAATCAGGCAGTGTGGAAGTGTCCTGTTTCTCAAAGACTGTGAGATAATTGTATTTCCAGTTATTAGTAAGAGACAAGAGAAGGGGAATTACTTGGGAAGAAACTTAAAAGCTTGTGTAGCTCTGGCCACTCACAAAAGATAGCAAAAGATCCTGGAAGAGTTATTACTGGAGAATCAAAAATTACAAATGGAACAGAAGGACATTTACAAGACAATTTACAAACTGTCATCTGCAAAATTTGGAAGCTGCCATGCTTTGGATTATATCAATTGAACAGATTGTTCAATCCAGCCTTTCTGAACCTGATACTCTCCAGATATGTTGAGCTATAATTCTCATCATCTGTAGCCATCCTGATCCAGGTCTGATGGGAGCTGCAGTCCAACATTTCTGGGAGAGTGCCTAATTGCAGAAGGCTGATCTAAGCCTATTGTGCTGTCATATGTTTGCAAACCCCTCATGTTTATCTGACAAGCTATTTTACTCATCTTTACTGTATTCTGTACAGCCCATAATAAGTCATAAAAAGAAGTCATATGCAACACTAAGCAAGATTCAAATTCAGAGAAACATGACACGAATAGTGCAGAAAATCTTTGTTACAGGTAATGTACTGTTAAACCATCTGACAAGCATGAAAATATAGAACACTACAAACAGAATGGTTTTGTTTTACAGAATTATTGGTGCCTGGTAGAATTGTTTATCTGCCTGCATTATAACCGTCAAGAATTATTTACAATACAATACAATACAATACAATACAATACAATACAATACAATACAATACAATACAATACAATACAATACAATAGCAGAGTTGGAAGGGACCTTGGAGGTCTTCTAGTCCAACTCCCTGCCTAGGCAGGAAACCCTATACCATTTCAGAAAAATGGCTATCCAACATCTTCTTAAGGATTTCCAGTGTTGGGGCATTCACAACTTCTGCAGGCAAGCTGTTCCATTGATTAATTGTTCTAACTGTCAGGAAATTTATCCTGTTATAAGTTGCTTCTTTCCTTGATTAGTTTCCACCCATTGCTTCTTGTTATACCCTCAGGTGCCTTGGATAATAGTTTGACTCCCTCTTCTTTGTGGCAACCCCTGAGATATTGGAACACTGCCGTCATTTCTCCCCTAGTCTTTCTTTTCATTAAACTAGACATACCCAGTTCCTGCAATCGTTCTTCATATGTTTTAGTCTCCAGTCCCCTAATCATCTTTGCTGCTCTTCTCTGCACTCTTTCTAGAGTCTCCACATCTTTTCTACATCGTGGCGACCAAAACTGAATGCAGTATTCAAAGTGTGGCCTTACCAAGGCATTATAAAGTGGTATTAACACTTCACGTGATCTTGATTCTATCCCTCTGTTTATGTAGCCTAGAACTGTGTTGGCTTTTTTTGGCAGCTGCTGCACACTTCTGGCTCATATTTAAATGGTTGTCCACTAGGACTCCAAGATCCCTCTCACAGTTGTTACTATTGAGCAAGGTACCACCTATACTGTACCTTTGCATTTCATTTTTCTTGCCTAAATGTAGAACCTTACTCTTTTCACCATTGAATTTCATTTTATTAGATAGTGCCCAATGTTCAAGTTTGTCAAGATCCTTCTGTATCTTAAGCCTATCTTCTGGAATGTTGGCTATTCCTGCCATCTTGGCGTCATCTGCAAATTTGATGAGTTCCCCATTTATTTCCTCATCCAAATCATTGATGAAGATGTTGAAGAGTACTGGTCCTAAAACAGAGCCTTGGGGTACTCCACTGTATACTTCCCTCCATGTAGATGCAGTTCCATTGAGGACTATACGTTGAGTGCAGTTGGTGCAGTTGGTCAGCCAGTTACGAATCCATCTGGTGGTAATGCTGTCCAACCCACATTCTTCTACTTTATCTAGTAGTAGGTTATGGTATACCTTATCAAATGCCTTACTGAAGTCCAAGTAAACTATATCGACGGCATTCCTCTGATCCACTAATTTTGTCACTTTGTCAAAGAATGCAATATGATTAGTCTGGCGTTTCTCAATCTCACATCTCTTCAAGCATCTTCTGTGTTATGAAGAGCTTGTCAAATAGTCACATTGGTAGCAAGTAACAATCCCAGGAGAAGCCAAAAAAGCCAAGTAAAAAAAGAACTTGTTTCATTTTAAAATATGAGGCAAAAATGCAGACAAAATTGTAACCACAAGTAACCATGCCACACAGGGCTTTGAAACTGACAACCAACACCTTGAATTACCCCTGGAAACCTACTGCCAATGCAGTTCATATAACAGCAGTATTACATGCCATATTGTGATATACCCAAAACTGTTAGTGCTATTGAATTCTGGACCAGGTGAAGCTTCCAAATGCTTTTCAAGGCAGCCCCATATACAAAATGTTGCACTAGTCCAACTCTGAGGTGACTCAGGTGTGTATGACAATTAGCAGCACCTCCCAATCCAGGAATGGATGAATGATATGTATACATATTATAGGTTTTTAAGGATCATCTATACTAGGGGTGTCAAACTGGTGGCTGGATGCATCACGTACAGGCCAAACACATCGCAGCTCCATGAATGGGGAAAATATCGCAAAATATCACATGACAACAATGTGGCACTATGAGTTTGACAGTCATAATCTATACTATCCTTCAGATAGTATCCCCAGCTAGACTGATTTATAATTATAATACCTTCTTTTGGTCCATCTAAAAAGCCACTGAGGTATGTGTAACAATGAGAGAAATACAATCCCATTCAAGCATTTTCTTAGAAATGTCCAGGAAATCTTTTAAAAATGCTTAATTAGATCAGACACCACAATACATATTTTTCACTAGGGTTATCCACTACATGAGATAATGTGCATTTCTGTCATCTGAAATACTACTCTGACATTTCAAACTAATTAGTTAAAATAAATTTAGCCAAAAAGAGACAGGGTTGTAATGAAACACAAATGCAATTAAACACTCTCCAGGATGCCACAAAACTTTAAATTCTTTACTGCCATAGATCATGTTTTACAGCCATCTCCTATGGTAACATGTTAGAGTCTTTTCATGGTATGCCACAAGCATTGCTCTGCATTTATTACAGAGAAGTAAGCAGAAACCTTCATGTTTTATTTGCATTTAGGAAGGCATCATTTCAAATTTGAATATCTAGTGGCAGAACTATGACAATCATTCAGTGTTACCATAATACTGCCACCAGATGTCCATACATTAGACTGTCCATCTGTAGTGGAAAAGCCTATGTGCAAATAATTCTGCAGGCACAGATTGCCACACAAGTAAAACACTAATGAAATCAAACATCTTGAGTACAGGCAGTCCATGCATTATGAGAGCAATTGGGACCATAATCTCCATTGCTGATGCCATTGTAAAATGCAATGTCCCATGACTGCATCACTTAGTGGCAATTCCAGCAGTCCCAGTTGCCATCGTAGCCTGAGGATGGTACAGGTCATTAAACAAGTATCTCACGTTTAATTTCCCCATTGATTTTGCTTGTGGGATGTCACCAGAGAATGTTGGAAATTATGATCACATGACCATCAGGATGCTGCAACAGCCAGAGCTCTGAGAACCAGTTCTAATTATCATTCATTCAGTGCTGCCAAAGTCTGAATGGTTGCTGAATGAATGTCATAACCCCAAGATTACCTGTATAAGGAAGTCTCTAAACAAGGAGCTGATCAGCCTTAGTAGGGTTCTTCATTGCAGTTGCTCCTATGATAGTCTGAATCTGTAAAATAAGGTCATTCTCCACTGAACTCACAATCAGAACAGAGCTGGAGGGGACCTTGAAGGTCTTCTAATCCAGCCCCCTGCTCAAGCAGGAGATCCTATACCATTTCAGACAAATAACTGTCTACTCTCTTCTTAAAAACCTCCAGTGATGAAGCACCTACATCTAGAGACAAGCTGTCCCACTGGTTAATTGTCCTCATTATTAGGAAGTTTATCCTCAATTCCAGGTTGCTTCTCTCCTTGATTAGCTTCCATCCTTTGTTTCTTGTCCTGCCCTCTGGTGCTTTGGAAAATAGATTGACCCCCCTCCTCTTTGTGGCAGCCCTTCAAATATTGGAAGACTGCTATTATGTTCTTCCTTGCCCTTCTTTTCTCTAAACTAGCCAAACCCAAATCTTACAAGTGTATTTCATATGTTTTAGTTTCCAGGCCTTTAATCATCTTAGCTGCTCTTCTTTGTATGAATGCATGTGTACCAGGGGTAAAATCCAATAGGTTCTGGAGAACTGGTAGCAGAAATTTTGAGTAGTTTGGAGAACCGGCAAATACCACCTCTGGCTGGCCCCAGAGTGGGATGAGAATGATTTTGCAGTATCCTTCTCCTGCCATGCCCACCAAGCCACACCATGTCTACCAAGCCACGCCCACAGAACCGGTAGTAGAAAAATTTGAATTTCGCCACTGATGTGTATGTGTGTTTTATACTCTCAATTTCCTTGAGGCAAGGACTAATTTATGCAACATTTATACAGGCAAAAGTAGACGATAATTTCAATAAGAATTCCAATAATTCACAATTCAGAAATACTGCACTGAAGGGATGGGGTTGTACCATAAAATTTCTGATCAAACCTGTTTACACAAACCAAGAAAGCTTCTTTTTTAACAGTAATGCTCTAGGACAGTAATGGCTCTCATATATAATCTGTTTGGATTTCATAGCTAGTTTATTCTCAGAGGAAGAGGGTAAGCCAAATGTAGCTCTGAAAGCTTTTGCATCCACAAAGAATCTCCAGTATAGAATTATAGAAATCTCACTACCCCAGCACCTGCTTCTGCAGATACCAACCCAAATTCAACGGTACCTCTGAGCCAAGAGGAGCACCAGGAACACAGAATTTAATTTATCAGACTAGAAAGTGTAAACTTTCATCCTGCTGTTATGTAGACTTCACCTTATGACCACAACTGGGACCAGAATTTCTGTTGTTAAGCAAGGCAATTGTCAAGTGAGTTGTGCCCAAATTTATAACCTTTTTTGCTACAGTTGTTAAGCAATCTCTCCAGATGTTAAATGAATTCTGCAGTTGTAAAAGCGAATCCAGCTTCCTCCATTGACTTTGTTTGTCGTAAGCGGGCTGGGAAAGTAGAAACTGGAAATCACGTGACTCCAGGATGCTGCAACTCTCATAAATACATGCTGGTTGCCAAGTACCCAAATTGTGGGGTTGCTGCAATGGCCCAAAAGCAAGAACCAGTCATTACTCATTTTTTTTCAGTGCCATTGTAACTTCAAACAATCGCTAAATGAATGGTTGCAACTCAAGGACTACTTCTACTTCTGCATAGTCGGGAAGTCTAAACAGACCAATTGAGAGAGAGTGCAAGCTTGTGAACTTCAATTATTTTAAAGCCCAGAGCTAGAAATAAAAGCTATTGCATCCTTTCTTTTGCTTCCAAGACTTTGCTCTAATTTGTTCCCGCAAACATCAGACCATGGGCTGCCTCTTCACTATTTTATGTCAGTTCTTGGGTCTCTAACACTATCTCAATTGTTCTGAATCCAACTGAATTCAACCGAGGGTGTTTTATTACATCCTTGACTTTCACTTCCCATATTATGAAACAAGCAAAATGTTTAAAAGTTATGATACTTATGTAATTACTTACCGAGCACATCTAAATTATATTAAAGCAATGTATCTTTAAAATCCTCAAGAAGTGTCACAACTTTTGAGCACCCCTAACGTTTGGAAAATGAAAGTTGAAAATTTTGACACGCCCGCTGCATCCTTAGCCTTGGATATTTGCAATGTTCTTTGAAAGAGGAGATAGTTTCCAATCAATAGGAACTGACATTCTAAAATTCTCAGGAAGAATGCCTTCATTACAACCTTATTGTCATGTATCTAAAAACTTGGAAATTACTAAAAATCAAAGCATGCAATATCTAACTACAATTAATTCACTATATAGAGAACTTTCCTATTTTATTTTCCTTTTCAGCAAGGGGAGACTTTTTATCTTTTTCTAACAAAACTAATTGCCCACATCTGAGAAACCTATGTTGTTGCTGTTTTTAAAAAAATAAAATGCCAGTAACATAACAATGCCAGAGTAAGCACTGAAAGCAGAATCTCTCCTTTCATGATTTATGTCAAAGGAATAGAAATCTCACAAGCCCGTACACAAACTGTCAAATGGAGAATGGAGTTGGCTTGCCAAGATAAATTAATTAGGAAAACAGCAATTTCTATAGATGATCCATATCACTCTACTAAATGTTTAATTATTCAATTAACACACTTAAAATCAGCAGTTAAACAAGTTTTGCTATGCTGACAGAAGATAAATTTTTTTAAAAAAATGTGTTCCTCATTGAAACATTTTCTAGGACTTTTGTGATAATATGATGAAGTGACCTGATGCCATAGTTTTAAACTTAGTATTTGTACTTTTTCTTGAATGTGATGGTTAAGTATATTGGCTGCAGAGAAAAGAGCAACACATATTCAGGATCAGCAATAAAAGCATAAACACCAAAATGAGAATAGAATTTATGGATCAAAGTAGCTCTTCCTGTCTTGATGATTCAGATATATTAGATTACAAAAATTTCCAGTCAGCAAAACCCTATGTAGGTTGGGAAGCATGGTAATTCCAATCCCAAAATTTTTAGAGATTGTTGAGGAAGGCTTGAGGAAGAATGAATTACTTTATAACCATTACTGATCTTATCACTGTGCAGTGCATTTCTATATGGAGTTGCCTTTGGAGATGATTTAGGCATTACAATTATACCAAAATACCCTAGAACATCTGCTAACAAGGATGAGCATATTTAGCACTACAGTATTATTGCTTCCATCATTGGAATAATTGCCATCAGGCTTCAAGATACAATCTAAGCTCCCAGTTTTAAGACATAAAAAATACTTCACTCATATAGCTTGGCTTTCATGCATACCAGGACAGTCTGTTTCAAATACTGGTGGTTCATTTATGCATTCCACGAAGAGATGCTGAATGTCCCCACTTTCCATGAGTTAAATGGGATGAGGACCAAGAAGTGTCCTTCTCTGTGGTGGTCTCCACACTATGGAAGAAACTTCTCCCCAGAGTTCATGAAGACACTTTCCTGGTTGCTTCTTCATTCTGAGTTGGATAGCCAGTGTGCAGTGCACTGTACAAGGCCTTTTTTTTACATTTGTTTTTATTTTTGAATAAACACCAACAGACAAAACACACACAAAAAAACACAAAACCATCTTCCATTACAAATTGTAGAAAGTGTGCCGATTGGTTACAAAAACTTCTGTGCATCCCTTCCACAGTCACCACATATATTTTAAAATCATATATCATATATTTTAAGAAGCCAGACTGCAAATGCACCATTAGCCTCTTTAAACTCCTCCTATTCTTACATGAAACACAAACCCCCAACCAATCAGAACACACCTCCACCCAATCAGAACACACCTCCACCCAATCAGAACACAGCCAAGCTCCAACCCAATCAGCTCAAACCCCCACTGGCAGTTAAAAGGAAGAAACAGCCTAGATCTCACATTGCTCCTGGAAGCACGAAGCCTGAAGATGACGAATGAGACTTCGTCGAAACGTCGCCAAAACACCTCCAATTTTACACGGGAGAAAACCCGAATAACCAAAGACCTACATATTAACACCCGCAAAAACCTCAGAAAACGTATGTATGTATGTATGTATGTATGTGTGTGTGTGTGTGTGTGTGTGTGTGTGTGTGTGTGTTTTCTCATCATACCTCAACCTTCATTTGATTATAATTGTTTTTACATCCTTTTATATAAAATATTCCAGATTTAAAGCAAAACCACATAATGACATTCCATTAGCTCTTCCCAATATCATCCAGTGACATTACATCTTTATAACATGTTCTGAATAAAAATTGGTTATATTTAATAGAGTTTTGTAGTCACCATTTGCAATTTATATCAAATTTCCTCTTATCAGACCAATACATATATATGCATATTATAATTATCAAACAATTATTTAACTGTATCTATTATCACTTCATTTTACACATAATGCTCTAAATTTTTGACTTATTATTTTATTATTAGCTTTCATTACATCAACCTGTGTCTTTCCAGTAATAGTGCAGTCTTATGTCTCTTGCCATTTGTGGCATTAGTATTCTGGTTATTTCCTTAGTAAGTTTTATATGGACTTCTCTTCGCAACTTATTGCTTATTGCATATCTTGTATAAGCTTGAAACTCTCCATCTGCTTCTTCGATCAGCTTATCTTTGGTTATCACTAATGCTTCTGACAAAATTTATCTCCTTAGTTCCATCAATTCTTTTCTCTTTTCTTCTGCTATACTTTGAAATCTGGGGTCTCCTCTTTCCATATTCCACTCTTTCCATTTCCAACCACACTCAGTTCACTGTCAGTATCAACAATTTTCTTGTCTCTTTGTTTATTTTTTCCTTCAGTTTTTAGAACTCTGACCTCTTCATTTGATGAACATCTTCAATTTTCCATCAAACTTTATTATTCTACGATCTATGTTCTCCAATCTCTTCTCAATTTTCTCTGTTACTTCTACTAATTTTTGAATTTCAAACATAATCTTTTGCAATGTTAAGGTTTCTTTTTCATGTTGCGCCATTCTTCCAACT
This sequence comes from Thamnophis elegans, assembly GCF_009769535.1. NCBI lineage: Eukaryota > Metazoa > Chordata > Lepidosauria > Squamata > Natricidae > Thamnophis > Thamnophis elegans. The sequence continues at coordinate 149,451,025 of NC_045541.1, read as the reverse complement.
TGAAAACACTGCCACTCTGGCATTCAAAACTTTTTATTAAATTTAAAACAAGTTCATTTATAATCTTTCAAGACAAGGCTTTGTTTTCACTCCACTCCAGCTGCCAATAAAGCTCCCGAAGAGCACCTGTATAAACAACCATGCTCTTCTCACTATTACTCTCTGTAAACAAGCTGAGGAACCTTGAACTGCAAAGCCAAATGATCAAAGAGAAAAAAATATATTTCCAAACCTTCCAGGCCTCTATCACCTTCTCTTGAGATGAGCAGCTATATAAATTTAATTCATTAATAAATGAATGAATGAAATGAAATATCTGTAATTATAGTATGTGATGCATTTCTTCTGAATCTAGATTGGGGAATTAAGACCAACTTGCTTTTTATTATCTCATAGGCTCCAACTATGGAGCGTTAACTTTAACTACCAACGGTTATGGCCAGGTTTAAGAACTCTACTCTCTGGATGAGACACAGAGGAAGTACCAAAAGTATAAGTCAAAGTACCTTGAGAACACTGAGTTCTCAAGGGGAGCACAGATTGCTTGTCTAGGCCTGTAATTTATAAGGCTTACCAGTAGGTGATAAGAGTTAGGAGAGGACCAATCCTATGTCAGTGACAAATATCTATCGCATTAGTGTTTGGATATGGGAAAAGAGATGGAGGAATACTGCAAGAAATGCTATGAGTCTGGAAGAAAAAAGATGAGTGATTAGCGAAGGAAGATAGGAAATGAGATTTGAGGTGACTGGGTAATATCTTTCAAGGTTATCTCAGATTTTTTTCTAATCATATGGACAAGTCCTTGGCAATATAAACTCTGGTACCTATGGGTTGGATCTATTCATTTATGTGGCTCCTAGAGAGAACTAATGAGATGAGTCTTGAAATGTGCCTTGGAGGAAGTGCCTTGGAGGAGGTGCTGCTGCATCTCCTAAAGAAACCAACTCGTGATCTAGCCATATTGAATACCTATTTGAAGAAGGTATTGGAGTAGGTGGTAGAAATTCCAAATATAAAGACCCTGGATGAATGGATTGATTATTAATCTGGACTTCTTTTATATGGATTTCAGATTGAGGTGTGGAGTTGAAACTCCTCTAGTGAATGTCAGTCAGGAGGAATGGCCTTCTTTTCTGTCCCTAGTTTACAACACTGAGGAAGCTTCACAGGTGGGGAAAGCACTGTACCATGAGCTGGTACTAGCTAGAATTTTATAACCTCAAACTACTCAGCCTTTCTCCAATGTACTGTTTTTCAGCTGGGGTCAAACTAGAACTTTTTGCTGGTGAGAAATGTAAAATTTGGGAACTATATTTCAAATCTACCTGGAACACACATGGTGAGGAAAACTAGGGAATAAAATGGCTCTTAGATAATCTAGGGCACTGGCCAGCACTAATCTCACTGCTGCCCTACATGACTAAGAATATACAAAAAACTCTCTCAGAGCTGGGTATTGCAGGAAAAGATTAATAGTAGTTGGCTATCATGCACAAAGTTTCAGCTATCATGAGTCATTTCATCATTCCAAAACCTAGAAATACGGAGAAGAGATCTAAAAACAATGATTTACACCAGTAAGCCTTTTCTTTAAAAAATGCAATATGAAATTGTTCATAGGTTTTGATCCTGTTTTGACTGGTGTGCTGACATACAAATCTAAAAGAGGTTAAGTAGTTTTATTACTTAGTTTAAAACATCTCACAGTGGACACAGCTATTAGAATGGAAATGTAACAAGTCTCCAAAAAACAGAAATGTGCTTGCTCATGAAATAATAATAGTCTCACTTTAAAATGCTTTAGCTTAAAATTCTATGATCCATGATTGTTAAATAGAATAAATATTATACAAATTTTTACTTTCCCTGTGGAATTTCAAAGAACATAAAACCTTCCTGGTAGCATATAGGCTGCATACACATTTGGCCAAGATGTCAGTAAAATTATACACTACAATTGCCACTACAAGTACAGTAAAATGCTTTTTTCTAGAAAAATATTTCTCAGCATCAACTTTTTACTGCTCCTTGCCAATGATTCCAATGGGGCTCATTAAAAAACAGCATAAGAGGAATTTTATGATTAAACTTCATTTCTAAAGAGATTTTTAATACCTGCAGCTGCTGCACAGTAGCAAGAAAACTACCACTGCTGTCTATGTCTAAATATGTACTTCAGAGTTTTACATATTCAGTACAGGTAATCTATCCCATAAAACATCTAGGTAAGAATTTTGTGCCTATTATTTGAACTGTTGGTGATATGTGTGTGCGTGTGTATCACTCCACTTACAGCATCAAAGCCAGCACTCCACACACCCCCACCAAGATTTATAGAAAGACGACAGCTCCGACCACGCCTTACTCGCACAAGCATGAAGCCGAAAACACCAGCCTGAAGAGGGCGAGTGGGACCTTGCTGAAACGTTGCCAAGACAATCTCAATCTTACATGGGAAAAGACCCGAATACAACAAGATCAGCATACCTACACCCGTGAAAATGTTTTCTTGGCAGGATTTTTCAGAAATTGTTTGCCACTGCCACCTTCCTAAGGGGGATGCAGTGGCTTGGTGGCTAAGACACTGAACTTGCCGATCAGAAAGCTCAGCAGTTTGGAAGTTTGAATCCCTAGTGCCACATAACAGAGTGAGCTTCTGTTACTTGTCCCAGCTTCTGCCAACTTAGCAGTTCGAAAGCATGTAAAAATGCAAGTAAAAAAATAGGAGCCACCTTTGGTGGGAAGGTAACAGCGTTCCATGTGCCTTCGGCATTTAGTCATGCCGGCCACATGACCACGAAGACATCTTCAGACAGCGCTGGCTCTTTGGCTTTGAAATGGAAATGACCACCACCCCTAGAGTCAGGAACCACTAGGACCGGGATGGCGAACCTATGGCACGCATGCCACAGGTAGCACGTGAAGCCATTTGTCAGGGCACGCGAGGCGCTGCCCTGTCAGCTGGCCAGCACATATGAGCGCATTGGCCAGCTGAGTTCACCCTTTTTTAAAGCCATTTTTCGCTCTCCCCAGGCTCCAGAGGCTTTATAGGAGCCTGGGGAGGGCGAAGAGCCTCCCCCGCCCCCAGAGGCCGTCCAGAGGCTTCATGAGCTTCCCTGAAGCCTCTGGAGCGCATAAAAATGGCCCTATGGGCAAACCGGAAGTTTGGGAACAGACTTCCGGTTTGCTTGGAGGGTCATTTTGACTGCTCTGGAGGCTTCAGGGAAGCCTCCTGAAGGTCCCTGAAGCCTTCGGAGTGCTCAAAACGAGTTTCCAAGCCTGTGTTAATATTGGTCATGCTGGGCTGAGAATCAGATAACTGATCAGAAGCACAATTTTGGATGGAATGGCTCCTTGGGAGAAATGTTCAAGATCTGCTTTGTTTCTGAACTAAGCAAGTTCGATTCAGATGGAGGCTTGCATCCTACATCAAAAAGTTTACCACTTGGAAATAATCTAGCAATGAAAACAACACCCACACAGTATATTTTTGTAACCAGTTTTATCCTGAATTCTAAACTGCTTTTGTGGATTTTGACATTTTATGAAAACTTTGCTTTATCCTGATTTTCTGGCTCTTCTTTGACTTAATGAAAATACTTGCATTCCTTTAGATGAATTTGTGGTTTAATTCCTTGTCTGCCTCTTGTATTTTAAAGCAGTTCACATCCCTATGGGACAGAAGAATTCATGGTGAAACAGGACAAAGGCTTACATAAAAGAGATGATTTTTTCTCACCTAATTATTGATCATGTAATCTGTTGTTCATTCTTCCTTTATGCAATAAAGGATTTGCAGTATAAATCATCCCTTTAGTCTGAAAGCCAAAGGTTCGATCATACTAAAGTAATTACTACAGTGTAAATCTTGATGAAAAATGAGAAACCAACAACATGTAATATAAATTCAGCCAAGCCTTGGTATCTGTAGTTAGGGTTCACTGGACCTAATTGGATTAAGTTAACTCTTTTCACAAATTGTTGAGTCCAATACCTTCCCCCAAATTTTACTTTATTTTTTTAATTAAAGGAAGCTTGTGGTTTTGTCAAGAGATTTTTCAGAATACAATTCAGGAACTTTTAGATTTGTCTGCTTATGGTAGGTAGGCATGGAATTCAACATAACAGTCAATATATATGAAGTTACCCTTCTAGTTAATTTTTTTAATTGCTTTAAAGTAGGTAACAAGCCTGGATTTACTCGTTTAAAATATCTTTAATTGCATACAAGTGCTATTTTAAAATCCTTAACAAAACCTCAATAATTGTTCCTCAGTTGCAGCAGAAAATTACCTCATCTTAGTTTCAAAAGTTCTATTTGTATGCCTAATAATCCCATCATTGATTACTGTGACTATATTCTAATTATAAATCCATTACTGCCTGAAAAGTGAAATAAAATCAATAGCACACATAAAGAGGGAAAAAAGAGAATTAAAACTTCACTGTGCTATTATATACAGATTCTGTCATGAAACAATTCCATGTTATTAACAGGAGTATAATAAATATCTTTCAATTAGTACACCAAAATTGTTCTTGAGATGTACAAAAAAAAATCTTGCCTTTTTTGAGCTGAACGCAACTCCTGGGGACTTTCATAACTGTACACATGTAGTCTCCTTGGCAACATCAAAGAAGTGGTTTACCTTGTGAAACATGAAAGTCTTGCACTGATTTGGCACAACCAGAAATAGAACAAATGCAAAAATAGTTGTCTTGCATCACAAAATGTGCGTGTTATAACATTCACTGAAACTGAAAGTGATATGGCTTGTTTGCCACATCTGTTTCTTAGAATATTTCTTTTATTTCATTTATCAAATTTATTTGCCACCCATCTCACAATTTAGGCGACTGAATGACAATATTAACCATTATAATTAAACAATTATAATTCCTGTATAGTAATGAAGTTTTATTTTTCATCTCTCCAAGTACTTTACAGTATCTTAACTATCGCTACAATTTATTAGCTTGCAGACAATATAAAGATTAAAATAAAGAATTGTTGCCTATTTAGTGATTTGGGGGTTTCTTGGGAGTTGGGAGATTGATAAATTGTTTCTGTTTTATTATAACAGAATCCAATTTTGATCTCAAGGTTCTACAACTTTATTTTAAAGAAAACTTGAAACCTTTTTATTTCAACATGCTTTTGGTTTTAGCTGATTGATTGTGGACACTAACCTTGGTCTGATTTAGAGTTTATCTTTCATTTGTGTGATTTTTATAGTCATTATTCTGATTTATTTATTCTAGGGAGGTATTTTTGTTGATATGACACACTATCAAATCCTTTGAGACTAGGCCAGAACATAAATAAATAAACAAAATATGATTAGCTGGCTCCACCCCATCATGATTAATTCTGTTCCATTACTGGGCATTCGATCGGTGGAATGTATGGCCTGGATTAACACCTTTAAATGGTGGTTTGGGTGCTTTTTCTGGCAGTTCCTGGCAGCTACCTCTCCCTGGCATTTGCAGACTCCCATATTTTTTGCTGGGAGAAAGAGCTGCTGAAGAAACTACATCTGCTAGGTTTTACGGAAGATGCCTTGGGAAACTACTGCCTTAAGGATGCCCAATTTAGGGTAGTCCAACAGCTTGTGGACATTGATTTATAATATCTACGAGCCAGAGCCAACAAAACTTGCTCCCCCCTAACTCTCAACCAACTTAATAATTATGGATTGAGATGGCTTCCTATTTTTATACTTTAACCATTCCCAAGTATAGAAGAGCTTTTTCCCTAGCTCGCTTTAATGTCTTGCCCTCAGCACTTTTGGATGGTCGTTTTAAGAGGCTCTCGATTAACGAGCGGCTATGGCCTTGTGACAGAGCCGAGGTTGAAACTGTGGAGCACATCCTTCTATTTTGCCCCATGTATAACACAGACAGATCTAAGTTACTGTCTCTTCTTGAAATCGTCCCTTCTAGACCTAATGGCTGTAATTTGTTTGTATATTGCCTTGGAGATGGCTCCTCATACATCACCTCTCAGGTTTCCAAATTTTTCTTAAGAGCTGTAACCATTAGAGGAGAATGCTGTAACTTCCCTTAATTAAGCTTTTGGTGACTGATTGCTATGATGCTATGATCAATTCTCTTATGTCTCTTTTGTAGTATTCGTGTTTTGGTCTGTGACCGTAAATAAAGTATATATAATCCTGTTCCATTCTTCTCAAATGATCATATGATTGACCTGCTCAAAAACTCTGCATTAGTAACCATCCATTGAACTGTTATTGAGTGTCTGTGCTTCAAAAAAATGCATCCTTTTATACCAAATACTGATAAAAGAAACAAAGAACTGAAGAGATCTTTGTGGGCCATCAATGCACATCCTTACTCATTCATAATAGCAATAGCAATAGCAGTTAGACTTATATACCGCTTCATAGGGCTTTCAGCCCTCTCTAAGCGGTTTACAGAGTCAGCATATCACCCCCAACAATCCGGGTCCTCATTTTACCCACCTCGGAAGGATGGAAGGCTGAGTCAACCTTGAGCCGGTGAGATTTGAACAGCCGAACTGCAGAACTGCAGTCAGCTGAAGTAGCCTGCAGTGCTGCATCTCGGCTCTAATAAAAATCCAAAACGGATGGAGAAAAATTGTGGGTACTCACCTAGAAAACATTCAAAACCAGAGAAATTTGGGGAGCTCAAGAAATTCATATGCAACTTTAAGAAAGCCACATTGTCATTTTTTTTCCTTGTATGTGATATATTAACACATTATGAAGGAATACAGCAAATAACTTTTGTTCACAGTTCATACGTTGGCCTCTTTCCCATAAATTCACAGATTTTAATCAATATCTATTAGAATCTTAACTGAAACCCAACTCAAATATATTTTTTACATTCCTCAACTTATTTCTTGAGAGTTTACTGAAACCATTTAGAACTGAACAGCTGTCATACTTCATCCAGGGATTATCTCTAAACCACACACAATTTGTATTCCAGTTTCTTAACTCTGAGGTGAACAAAAAGCTATTATGAAAATGTAGCATCCCTAATTACATTCTTCAATGGACAAAGAAAATGCAGTTATTCTACACAGAAATTATTTACAAAGGCATCACAAAAAATAAGGCTATCTTTATGACAAGTTTAACACTGGAACACATAAAGTGAAACTGTTACAATGAGGTATTTTGCTCTGTGACTTTTGCTATAAAATTGAACAAGACAGCTTAGGCTCGCAAGCCTTGTCCATCACAGATGATACACTCAAATACCAACCATGGCCACTAATTTAAATGTAAGATAACAAAGAAAACCTATAATTTGTTGCCTATCTTCAGAATTTCTGCTAAATCCTAAATAACTAGGGCTCAGTTTCTTGGCTGTATTAACGTACATGCAATAATTTTACTTGGTAACCATATAAATCAATTATTTATTGTTTTAATTGCTTTTTTGATATATATCGATATACAATGACCATATTGCTTGTAAAGTTCTGATTGGCATCCTCCCAGATTTTAATTGTATTCACTGTTTGAACATTGTTTTAGAGCTTTCTGTTGTCTTTTTTTTTTACTATTCCTTTATATGGATTTGAGGTTTGTTTGTTCTAATTTAAACTCTGGGAGGCATCCAGTCTCACATACATGAGATTACATTACTATATCAATTGAAAACTAAATAAATGTATTCTCCCTTTAAGAAGAAAAGAGAAGAGAAGAGAAGAGAATAGCATTGCATAACAGAGTTGAAAGGGACCTTGGAGGTCTTCTAGTTCAACCCCCCCCCCCCCCCCCGCCTAGGCAGGAAACCCTACACCACTACAGACAAATGGCTATCCAACATCTTCTTTAAAACTTCCAGCGTTGGAGCATTCACAACTTCTGGAGGCAAGTTGTTCTACTGATTAATTTTTCTAACTGTCAGGATATTTATCTTCAGTTCTACGTTGCTTCTCCCCTTGATTAGTTTTCATCCACTACTTCTTGTTCTACCCTCAGGTGCTTTGGAGAATAGTTTGACTCCCTCTTCTTTGTGGCAACCCCTGAGATATTGGAACACTGATATCATATCTCCCCTAGTCATTCTTTTCATTAAACTAGACACACCAAGTTTCTGAAACCGTTCTTCATATGTTTTAGCCTCCAGTCCCCTAATCATCTTTGTTGCTCTTCTCTGCACTCTTTCTAGAATCTCCAGATCTTTTTTACTTCGTGGCGACCAAAACTGAATGCAGTATTCCAAGTGTGGCCTTACCAAGGCATTATAAAGTAGCATTAACACTTCACGTGATCTTGATTCTATCCCTCTGTTTATGCAGCCAAGAACTGTGTTGGCTTTTTTGGCAGCTGCTGCACATGGCTGACTCATATTTAAATGGTTGTCCACTAGGATTCCAAGATTTCTCTCACAGTTACTACTATGGAGCAAGCCTATTTTCTGGAGTATTGACTATTCCTGCCAGCTTGGTGTCATCTGCAAGTTTGATGAGTTCTCCATTTATCCCCTCATCCAAATCATTGATGAAGATGTTGAAGAGTACTGGGCCTAAAACAGAGCCTTGGGGTACTCCACTGCATACTTCCCTCCATGTAGATGCAGTTCCATTGAGGACTACATGTTGAGTGTGGTTGATCAGCTAGTTATGAATCAATCTGGTGGTGATGCGTTCTAACCCACATTTTTCTGCTTTATCTAGTAGTAGGCTATGGTCTACTTTATCAAATGCCTTGTTTAGTATGGCATGATCTGTTTTTGATAAACCCATGGAGGCTTTTGGTTATTACTTTGTTTACTTCTAGGTGTTCGCTGATTCATTGCTTGATTATCTTTTCCAGAATCTTCCCTGGTATTGAGGTCAGGCTGATAGGTTTGTAGGGTTTTCTTTTTAATTTTTTTTTTCATTTTTTGAAATGGGAACCACATAAGCTCTTTTCCAGTTCTCTGGCAGTTCCTCGGTGCTCCAGGATCTCTGAAAGATATAGTTCAGTGGTTCTGAGATCTCATCTGGCAGTTCCTTCAGAACCCTGGGGTGTAATCCATCTGGTCCTGGTAATTTGAACTCGTCTAGGGTAAACAGGTACTTACCATTTTCTTCCCTATTTTAACTTGTGTTCCTAATCTGTTTTTTGTGGTGCTCTTTTTGATAGATTGGACTGGTTTTTCCTTTTGTGTAAAGACAGATGCAAAAAACGAGTTAAATAATTTTGCTTTCTCCCTGTTGCTGGTCACCTTCTTGCCACTTTCTTCCAGCAATGGACCAATTGTTTCCTTGACTTTTTTCTTGTTTTTAACATGTTGGAAGAAGCTCTCTTTTTTTTGCTATTTTTTTACTTTTGTCACAAGCCTTTCTTCATTGTGAGCCTTATATTTCTTCACTTCATTTTTACAGGCTTGGACTATTATCTGATATTCTGCCTTAGTTGTGTGCCTCTCTTTCCACTTTTTATACTTACCCTTTTTGTCTTTCAATTTATCAGAGAGTTCTTTATGCAGCCATGTTGGTTTCTTTTGAGAGCTATTATTTTTCTTCTTCGTTGGTATTATGCTAGACTGGGCTTTTATAATCTCAGTTTTCAAAATTTCCCAAGCTTCTTGAGTTGTTTTCCCCTTGAGGATTCTCATCCATGGAATCCTTCCAAACCTCTCTCTAAGTTTATTGAAATTATCTCTCTTAAAGTCCAAGACTCTAGTTTGACTTTGTGATACTACTTGTGCTTGCATAATGTTGAATTCCAATATTGCATGAATCATAATGCTGCACCACAAGCTCTTCCTCCTTTGGGGCATCCATGCAGCACTACAATGCTTATATAGGAAATGAGAGATGCTTGTGTAGAAAAGCCACTTTCATTAGTCTTAATTCCACTTTCCCTGAAACACGGCTGCCACTTACAGAGGAATGAAAATACTTCTCTCTCTTTTAAAATGAGGACCAGAAGGGGAAACCCCACTAGCATCATTCCAAGAGATTTGCATTTGGTAAGTAAAGCATGGCAATGGCAGCTCTGATATTAGCTCTTGAATTACAGGTAGTCTCAATGCTACAATAGCACTGAAAAAGTAACTTACAACCGTACCTCAACTTATGACCATTGCAGCAGAATCCTCATGGTTCCCCCCTTGGTCACATGATCAAAATTTGAGAGTTTGACAACTGGCATGTATTTATGACAGTTACAATGTCCCATGGTCATGTGATCACCATTTGCAATCTTCTGAGTTGATTTCCAAAAAGCAAAGTCAATGGACGAAGCCAGATTCACTTAATATTATTCCCTTAACAACTGCAGTGATTTGCTTAACAACCCCAGCAAAAAAGTTCATAAAATTGAGTGTGACTCACTTAAAAACTGCCTTGCTAGGAACAGACATTTTGGTCCCAATTATGGTTATAGGTTGAGAACTATCTGCATTCAATCTTTTAGAAAAGGGGTAGAAGGTGAAAAGTACCGGGAACTCCTAGGTTTCAGACATGGATAGTATTTGAAATGATGAGATGGATGGTATCAGAATGGTAAAACAAATTCTTCTTACAGGAATGGCCAAGAAATCAGGAGACTATGAGTTCTAGTTTCATCTTAGGCACGAAAGCCAGCTGGATGCCCTTGGACCAATCATCTGTCTAACCCAGTGGTGGGTTCCTACTGGTTCAGACCAGTTCGATCGAACTGATAGTGGTTTGGCGGCCTGGGTCGCTAGAACCAGCAGTGACCAAGGACTGCCATGCACCCCCAAACCGGTTCCCCGGGCAGTGCTGTCAGCACCACCATCTTATTTTTTGGTTCTGCGCATGCGCAGAACAATTTTGATTGCAATGCGCACATGCACGCAGTGTGCATCACATGCATGTGTGCATGGCGTGCAGATGAGCAAACCAGCAGTAGTGCCTGTCGGAACCCACCCCTGGTCTCCCCCATCTCATAGGATTGTTGTTTGGGGCAAATAGGAGGATCAAAATATTAAGTTTGCCACCCTGAATCACTTTTAAAGTATTAAAGGATAAAAATCTATTAAATGAGTACATTCCAAGAGGTCATTCAGCATTACATACCCATGTAATTGTGCCACTGATTTCATTGGGTAAAGAACAATGAAAGAAAAAAAACATATTGACAGAATGCAGAAAAAAGAAAAATAGGATTCAGTGAACATCCCAACTCCTGGATCCCTTCAGACAAAAACCCAGTGATAGGTAAAAGCTTTCAAGACAGAGGCAACAAAACCTGTAACTATGTGGAATATCAGAAACAGTAGGCAGTTACTTACTAGACAAGCTTGAGGAAGAAAACTGTTTACTCGGGAGATACTCCACATCCCTTCAAGGTACTGCTGAGCCTGGATCGTTACTGAGCTCAGTGCCCCACTAAGGCCACTGGGAGCCACTGTCACTTGAACGCTGGAGTTTGGGAAGCCACCTGCACCTTGTGGCCACCCTAGTCCCTTCTTCCTCTCCGTCCCAGAGAAAAAGTGTGTAGTTTTGCCAGGCTGTCTACCCCCCTGTCCAGCCATGAGAGACAAGTCCCTTTGAGAAGAGACACTGACCATGTTTTGGGAGGTCAATCTTGGTATCACAGCAGCCATTGCCGCAGCATTTGTGGAGGTTTCTGTTGCCTCTTGACAGCTGGCTTGGTCAAGATTGTGGATGACCTGGATTGCTTCTTGCTTCAGCTGATTCAGGTGGGCAGCACAAACATCACACCTGCTTTCTCCTTCACTCCTAGGTTTCTGTAAACATTCAGGCACTTGAAGCTTGTCAAAAATTAAAGCTGATAATTGTGGGTCCTGGAAAACAAAAACAAGAGCAGAAACACAATGAGTCAGGACCAAAGAATACAAAGAAAGTTTTAAAAAATCAAATATTGGGGTAAAAACTATATTATATTAACCAGGTTAATATTAACTACGGTATTTACTCCACTAGCCCAGAACTGCCTCACCCAGAATCACAGCAGCTTCTTCCAGGCCTGAGGCAAACCGCTCTCAAATCTCTTTAATGTAATCTTGGATCTAAATGGGATATCTATTGCAAAGTCTTCATTCTGGCACTAAGCCACAATTTTTCTCAAAAAGCATAGATAAATGATTGGGCCATCTATTAGATTACGATATTTCTATTTCAACATGCAGTAGACTTTATGGTCTCCAGTGGAAGTCATTCTTACTACGGGTAAACATTCTAATTGTATATGCCCAGAAGTGAGTTTAGTTTATTTTTCATTCATTCAAAGCTTACGAACCTCAAATATGTATCTAACATTCTCTTGAGGGGAAAAAATGACCCCAAAGGGGTTGCATTTTGAGTGGATATGCTCTGTTCAATTCTGAGCTCATAACTCTAAAATTCTCAAGGGTATGATTTTTGCACAAGTCTTCAGTTCAGAGATTCACAAAATTTATTGCTGGAGGAATAGAATGTTTCAGAGGACTTCCCATTCTAATTCTATTTCCCCCTGGAGTTTGCCAAATGCACCCCTGAAACAAGGACTTACAAGGTTGGATGGTTTTCAGAAGTGAATCCTTCAAACTAAAAGCAATTTAAGATCTTGCAGATATAGTGCTCCAGCCTGTTTCAGGACTAGACCACCCCAGAACACCTTAAATCACTTTCATTTTGGGATTCAATATGATCTAGAGCAGGGGTGTCAAACTCAAGGCCCAGGGGCCGGATCCAGCCCACAGGGTGCTTAGATCTGACCCGCAGGGCCACGCAGGAAACAGCCCATTTTCGCTGGCAGAGCCCTCGGGCCGCCACATGCATCCCTGACATGAGTGACGTATAGCTGGCCACCCCCACCCCTCCTCCCAAGGTCAAACATAATGCTGATGCAGCCCTCAATGAAATAAAGTTTGACACCCCTGATCTAGAGGGAAACAAAAAGTTACTGAGTTCTCAGGAACATTCCATTCCCAGATCAAGGAATTTAACATAACCTTGCTCTTGTTCATTGGTTTATTAGAACTTCAGAGTTCCAATTTTTTAAAAAGTAGATCTTGGCAGCCTGAAATTTCTCTGCACAGTAATTTAAAAAAAAAACTTAAAAAGAAATATTTTAGGATTCAAGTGTGAACTGTAACTTAGCTGTTAGATATGAGAGAAATACCGTTCTATACAATCTCCTCCTTAGATGTGATTACATATGAATGTATTAGGCTATCACACACTTAAACATCATCTGAGTCCTTGGCAGACCCTTCATAGTTGATTAATAAGCCATAATAAGCCCCATCACTCCATAATGCCCAGCGTGAAAATGATTATCAGGCACTAACAATAGAGCTTGCGGTGCACTTGATAACTGCTCGTGTATTTGCCTTCTAATTAGCTTTCCATTTAAAAAAAACAATGATAACTAGGGATGGACAAATCCAGCCTGTTCAATATCACTTCACAACTCATTTTTTACACCAGTTTTCCATTCTTTTTCTGTATCAAGCTATGTTTAAAAAAAACAAAGACTCTGCCAGAGAATGTGCACTTTTATATATTTGTCATGTAAATATTTGGGAAAGCAATGTCCTTTAATTTAAATGTTATACTTTCTACTTCTGCCAATTATATAGATTTTACCTGATTTTTTTTAAAGATAATGCCTGTTTTTTGTAAGATAATCCTCCAAATATTAAAAGGAGCAACAAAAGCTATATCCTGGAATGCATTAAACAGTAATCTAAACACATTTTCCCTCATTGCTAACAAAGTCTAATATATTTAAGTTTATCCTGCTCTGAAACAAACTTACTATTTGCAGATATTTTTTATTGAAACCATAGCTACATGTCAAAATCTTATAATGAAAGAACCATGTATACCGGAACACCTAACGTTAAAAAAACCCTAGCTTATCCTGTTAGCCTCTCTATTGTTATTTGTGTCTCTAATCATAATTAGAAAAATTGTACTATAGACCATCCAACCAAGCAGAAGAATCATAGAGTTGGAAGGCAGCTTGGAATCAGAAGAGATGTCTTCCAATCCAACCCACTGCCCAAGGCAAGAGTCCTTATGCCATGTCAGATATCAGATCAATGGTAGTACCTCCAGGAAGGATATGTCCTGACAGCTCATAAATTAAGCATGAGAAAGCAACATTTATTCTTATTTTATTTTATTTTTTATTTTTATTATTTTTATTTTTTTTTATTAAATGTATGTGCCACCCATCTCACCATCGCAGTTACCAAAAGAGACAATATAGATTTGGACTCCATCAACAGAGATTCAGTGACAAGATGATGCAAAGTTGCTATACTGCCTTTATGCTGTACTAGTCAAATCAAACCTGGAACACTGGCTCCAGTTTGCCATTAAACAAAAAGGATGCTGGGTAACTAAAAAAAGTTACAGAAAAGAGCAAAAGAATTGGGAGGGACTGGACTCAGAGTTCAATGTATGAAAAATGCTTTTTAAAATGAGTATTCTAAAGAAGAGAAAAGTAAGGGATGACGTAACAGCAGTTTTCTATTATTTGAAGGGATGTCAAGCAATGGTGGGATTCAGCCAGTTCCCACCTGTTCGAAACAACCGGCTGTTAAGTTTCTGAGCAGTTTGGTGAACTGGTTGTTGGAAGAAATCATTAGGGCAGAGGACCGGTTGTTAAATTATTCGAATCCTACCACTGATGTCAAGGGAGGTGAGGATGTCTCCATAGCACCCGCAGGTAAAACCAGAACCAATGATTTGAAATCTTTTTATAAAAAATGATTTCAAACCTGAAAGAAGAAGCAATTTCCTGACTGTGGGAGCTATTACATAATGGAACAACTTGTCTCCTGCAGTCATAGGTGTTCCTCCTTGGAGGTTTCAAAAAAAGAATTGGGCAGCAATTTGCCCAGGATGGTCTGAGAATGAGAAACAGAGCTCAATATACCTTTCAGAAAATCAAAGATGGTATAAATGAAATATTGCTTCTCATAGTGGATACACTTATCTTAGTTTTCCCTTAGTTTAATAAGTTTGTCAGGCTTTCCAATTTCATTAAAAGCCTATTCAACTATTTTGGCATGAAGTGACAAGGGAACAAATCATAAGTTTCAATCATGGAAAAGCAGGGCTACTTTCAACTCTCTACAAAAATACTGCTTGTCTTCAGTCCAACTTTCTCATCATTTGCAAAACATAGATGCATTAAATTAGGACATCTTGATCATGCATTTTATTTGATGAGAAATTCAAGGAATCTGTGTTTCTTCCATGATGATATGCACATTAAAAAGCTAGCTTTAGACCATCACATACTCTACTTCCACTGAGTTTACCTCATACTTTATTTCAGAGTCAGGGTAAACAAGGAAAGGATAACAGGGAAAGGTATCTCCTTTGAGGGTTCCAAATAGTATCCAAAAATAAATCAGAGTCCAAGGCAAAGAATTGCTCAAAGTTCCAATTTATTAAGAGACTCATATTGGCACATCTGAGAAAACACGAATTTGAAAGCTTCCCAGTTTTCCCTACCCAGTTGAAAGTTCGAGATCTTGCCATCCACCCACAATTCCATCACATGGTCCAATTTCCCACTGCCATGCTGGCAGTTCCACCAGTTCTGGTCAGGTGCAGAGGTGCAGAGACAAAGGATGACCTTGGCTTTCTAGAAAGAATTTTGTTGTGACTACATAGTATGTGATTCCTTACAATCCCCCCTTCCATTTTCCCACAATAGAAAATGCATAGCAGAATAATAGAAAGTATGGCAGGCCAAAGACCCAAATGAAAAGAGGGCTGCAGGCCTGACATCTCCTTGGGCTTGCTTCCCCAACCAATGCTATTGTGAAGATTAAAAACAGGATTAAATACAGTTTGGGTATACATCTATAGTTAATACTAATGTTCTCCAACAGACCTATGCCCTATAATTCTATGTATATTTGCAAGTTTTGGAAAGGTTTGCTAATTTGGGAGGATGTTTTGGAAACAGTCTTAGTTAAGAGGTGATTTGCTTTGTCTGCTTTCATTACATCATATTAAAGCATCTCCAATCCTACAGTCTAGAATTTAAAAAGAAATCACTTGTCTATCCTGTGATTTGTTTGTGTAAGATGTTAACTACATAAAGAGCTCAAAGTAAGCCCTTGAAGTTGCATATGTCTTTTGGAAGTAGTCTAACCCTCTGACCATGGCAGACCTTCTATCATTCCAGACAAATGACTGTCTAATATTTTCTTGACAATCTCCAGCAATGGAGCACCCATGGCTCCAGGACACTATTCCATTGGTTAATTGTTCTCACCGTCAGGAAGTTTCTTCTTAGTTCCAAGTTGGCTCTCTCTTTAACAAACTCCCATCCATTACTTCTTGTTCTACCCAAAAGAGGTTTGGAGAATAAGTTAACCTCCACCTTTCATGTACCAGAAGGCATCTATCATGTCACCACTAATTCTTCTCTTCATTAGGTTAGCCGTATCTAATTTCCCTAACCATTCCTTGTACGATTTATCCTGCAGACACCTTATCATTTTAGTTGCTCTTCCCTGAACTCTTTCTAAGGCCTCAGTATCTTTTTTGCATTGTGATGACCAGAATTTGACATAGTATTCCAAGTGTGGTTTCACTAGTATGGTATGAAGAGATACTATCACTTCTCATGAACTTGATGCAGCCTAGGACTGCATTGGCTTTTTTGGCAGTTGCAGCACACTGCTGACTCATATTTAAGGGATGGTCCATTCAGACACCTAGCTCCCTCTCACAGTTATTGCTGTTGACCCAGGTACTACCTATTCTATATATACATACATTCATGTATGTATGTCGCAAATGGATTACAGGGTTGTAAGAAAGAAAAAAAGCAGATATGAGAAGGGTTCAAACCCTTTTTCCTAAAATTCAAAAGTTATTCTATTTCATGTATACAAGAACAACATAAGCAGTAATGGGTTATCAACAGAAAAGAATATTTGTAGCTCAGGATTGTGGTGTAATGGGTGTGTTGCCTAACACTGACATGTCCTCACTGCTTTCAAGCTGCTCTGGTTACCAGTCTGCTTCCGGCTGCAATACAAGATGATAATTATCAAGCCCTTGGTGACAGCCTCGGCTACTTGAGTGACCTCTGGCCTCCAAATGTTTCTGCCTATGCAGTGAGGTCAGGCAGGATGGGCATGCTCCAGGTCCTGTCAATTAAACAGAGTCACCTGGCAGATCCCAAGAAGTTTACCTTCTCAGTTGCATGCCTGCCTTCTGGAATGACATCCCCCAGGGATTCATATTGTTCTTCCTTTAATGGCATTCAGAAAATCATTAAAAATTTGGTTGTTCTCTGATAGGCCTTGGGATAGGATGACTGCAGACCCCCATGGGGTTTGGTTCTTTCTTTTAGTGTCTTTCAGTCAGTTGTGAGCCCCCCCCCCTCCACATCTATGCAGTTTTTCCTTATTAATTGTAAACTACCCAGAATCATTATCAAGTCAGGCGGCCTCAAATTTTAATTAAAATAAATAAGACATATAGCACATATGTGATTGATAAGCTCCCTTAATCACCATTCCAGTTCTCGCAAAGTACTTAACTCCTTGTTTTTTATTTTCATTACTATATACTAGCTATTTAGCACATACATACACACACACACACACACACACACACACACCAGTGAGCAAACTGACAGAACATTAGTTCTGCTCCTCAATAGGTATCACAAAGGACATTTTCCAAATTGTATGTCTAAATCCAAGCAATCGTGGCAAAGACATCTAACATTAGCATATTCTCCTGCCAAAGTTAGATGTATCTATTAGCAGGGAACGAAACTCTTAACTATTTACCGCCCCATTATTCCCTTTCCCTACAGACATATGCAAACTGTTTACCATATTAGTATACTGATTTATGAGTTCTGCTGAAAGGTATTTTAATTATAGCTTTTCCTTCGCTTTGGAACTGGAGACCTTAGGGGGAAAAGGGCTTTGAAGTTTGAAAGGAAGTTGCTGATATTGAGAGCAAAGGAAGGCCCCTCTCTAGCTACCTGCTGAGAGATGTTTTACACCTACAGAGAAAACTAAAGCTAGACTGCTGACTAGTCATAGCTACTAGCCATTTAAAAAGAGGGGGGCGAATCTATTCCTGTGCAGAAGCTGAATCTCAAAAGTCAGACTGAAAAGGTTGTAATATTCTTCTGGACATCACACAAAATAACTTTGCAGTATTATAAGTACATATTGTAACTGGAGGGGGAAGATCTGAATTAGATTGGGAAAATGTGACTACTCTTCTCCCATTGATATATAAAATCCTTCTTCCTATTTCAAATGACTTGGGAGATCCAGTCAAAATTCTCCCATGTCATATATAAACTATGATAAAATGCATTCGATCCTAACATACATTTATAATAAGAAAACAACTGGTGGTCCTTGACTTACAACCACAATTGAGTCCCAAATTTCTGTTGCTCGGTGACACAGGTCTTAGGTGAGGGTGCCTCATTTGATGTTAGTGATCACTGCAATTGTTAAGTTAGTAACACAGTTGTTAAGTGAACCTGGATTCCCCATTGACTTTGCTTGACGGAAAGTCACAAAAAAGTGATTACATGACCCCGGACATTGCAACTGTCATAAATATGAATCAGTTGCCAAGTGTCTGAATTTTGATCACATGACCATGGGGATCCTGCAAAGGGTCATAAATGTAAAAAACAGTCATAAGTCACTTTTTTCAGCGCTGTTGAAACTTTGAAGTCACTAAACAAATTGTTGTAAGTTGAGGACTACTTCCATCATTAGATTGTTATCCATATAAGAAAGTTTCTGTTGAATCTCTGTCTACTGAATGCATATTTATCAGGACAAAATAGAAGTGGTTTCTAGTTTTCCAGACATAATATGCAACCACTGAAGAGGTTTCTTTAGTAGACTTTGTGGCATTCTGATCCAGCGAAAGAGCTCTTCTGCACACAGAAGACATGGAGGTCCACTATCATATTCCTTCAGAAGAAGAAAATCTTCCTAACTAACCATTCATAGAGCACTGGACATCTCAGTTTATGATTAAGCCTAAAGCAGATGGCAACCATGTACAAGAGTTGCACTTGCTCAAATATTTGATACTTGAAATCCCTTGGCCCTTACTTCTATTTTTGGGAGTCCATCTTCAATTTCCATGCCAAGAAGCAACTAGCATAGTCTCCAGTAAGTGTAACTCAACATGTTATGGAAAATAGACAGCATGCATATTAGCGTAGTGAATTAGTGCAAGACTGGATTGTTAACCCTTTTCACAAACACAATAGTAACCAGTAAACCCAGGGAAAATCAGATGCAGCAAGGGACAGATAAATGTATCCTTTCTGCCTTGCCCATAAGCTGTTTCCTAAAATATTGAGTCTTCCTAAAAACACAAGGTCTTGACACAAGGGAAAGGGGTAGGGGGAGAGACTTAAAAGGACCAGTGCATCAAAATGTCTAACTCCCCACCAAATGATCAGATAGCAGCAAGGATGGGTGTTGATGCCAGATCTGTTAAAATATTCATAGTTCACCCTCTTATCAGTGAATCTCAAGGCACAATAAACATCAGTAAAACAATTAAAACACAACAGTAACAATAAAACCAACTACTTTCATATAAACTGCCTTGCTGGTGTGTTCTTTTTCATTTTAAGTGTTATTCAACTAAATTCTCCACTTTATACTGTTTTCGTGCATTGCTTTGGGCTCTCTCAAGACAGGGCACAAATAGAATTATTGAAATAAACAAATGTTAAAATGCTTAAAGCTAAGGCCATTAAAGTAATTACCTCATGATTCAATATATATATATATTATATAGCATGGTGAGATATGGCCACTAAAACATACACTCTCCCTCTACTTTGAGTAAATCACTCCATCTTCCCTTTCAGCTAGAGTAAAACCATCAGTCTTATTCTGGCCTTAGGAAATCATGCATTTCATAGTCCAAGAATCCTAATTAAAGCAGTTCCTTCCTTCCCTCCCCCCACCTCCCTCTTCTTCTTCTCATTCTCTGTTCTCAAGTAATATATTTTTTCAGTAGTGGGGTGTACAGAAGAGCCCTCTTGGCTGATTTTAATATTAAAACATATATATTGGGAAACATCCTCTCACAAGTGAGATCCTAATGCATTTAGGAAGACTCAAGTATTTGAGAATGGGAGAAAGCAAAATCTGGCGCTGCAATGGTTTTAAAAAGCACAGGAAAATTCTTTAGAAAAATTATCTCCCATCCATCGGGACTTTTCTGTCTCCATACATTGTTTACCTTGTTTAAAGATTAATGTCTGCACTGGTACTACACACCATAGAGATCATCCAACTAAAGCAAAATCAGTCTTACTGTAAGATTGTTTGCAGACATTTCCATCAAATTTACCCTTTTTCCATTCTGTGAAACTGTACAGTTGAGAAAGAATATGGATTATCTAGCCAAGTCCTCCAAATAGCTAAGAAGTATTGTAATCTGTGCTATTCCACTGTAAAATGCAGTTGGGAATGCTCTCTAATTCTAACTCCTTAAACTGGGGGGATCCCAGTGGAATGGAAAACCAGTGGACTAAAGGGAAAGATCCACAGACCCTTTAGGGGGAGGCTTTAAGCTATCTTGACTGGTAGTGAGGGACAGACCCAGAGACAAAGTAGAAATAAATAGAATGGCTGGAATCCAGAAACACTTTCGGCTGCATCAATTACACAATGTAATCCTATCCGTAACATTTTTTTAAAAAAATCTACAAAGAAGATTAAATGTCTGAGAGACAAATTCTCTTCTTCTTTCTGGCATGCTAGTTTTCAAAATGCAAAAAATGTCTTTTGTCTGGAGGAGGTTTTGGTTAGATAGGCTCCTGAGGTGTTCTACTTACTCGGGGGAACTAAGCCTCAGTTTATAGAGCTGTTTATAAATAGCTAAAATATGCAACATCAATATAACTCCTGGAGTTCTCAAGGGGGAGCATCCCCTTTTCCCAAAGCAGCCAAACATATGCCTCTGGAACATAAAGATAGCATATGTTAGGATATGCAGTAAGATCCCTATTTTCCAGGGGTATTACTTCCTCAATAAGTTGTAAAATCCCTTTAAAATAATCACCTTTTGTTTTTCTTCTGTAATAATAAAATAAGGAGAGGCAAGGGCCCTTTTTCCAGCTGTTCCAACCCTCTATCCTGCACCTTGGCTCCCATGGAGGCCCCAGCTGTATGGGGTGATTACTTTTATTTTCCCACTTGGTGCAACAAAAACACCTGGATAATGGATGGGCGTAAAGGAAACACAAGTTACTGTTAGAAACATCAAATGTGACTTTAAACATTCAGCCAGCCCTGTTAAAGACATTTTATTGCCTTGTGACAATCCTTGCCCCCATCATCCCTGGATAATCTTCCCACCACCACCACCAGGAATTCTTCACCTTAACAGCCTGAGTTCCATATAAAACCTTATATGGAAGTGACACCCTTTAGTTTTACACAAGGAAGACATTAAAATCTGCAACAAATGCTACCAAAGGTGCTATAAGAAAGAGGAGGGGGCTGAGGAAAAGAGGAAGCCAATGTAGCAGAAGAATAAAAGAATAAAAAGGGAAATCTAAACATATTGTCTGGGAGTAATTCTGCACTTAACTATGCTTTTAAAACTATGGAAGGATTTCTCTCTTATGCTGTTACTGAAATTACATCCCACAGGATGGAGTGAACTTTCGGCCTGCTATGTTAACAATTCTAACAGAATTTTCATCTGTCCTCATACGGTATCTGGAGCTCATTAATGGTGTTCACTTGAAGTTGCAGATAGATATGATAGAAAAATACAACATAGATATGATCCTCTGAGATCTACCACTGGGCTACATTCCTTCCTGTTTGTATCAGTGAACAGAAATCCATGACTGATGTATGAGGATTGCTACATCTCTATAGAAAGAGTGCTTCGGTCATATTTAAATGAAGACATGGATAGTTTATCTGTGGCTTTGGCAGTGGAATGTAATAATCAATAAAGGTAAGAGCAAGATAATTGCTTGTTTGCTTGTTTGTTTATTGGATTTATATGCCGCCCCTCTCCCAAAGGACTCAGGGCGGCGTACAACATTTAAAAAAAACAGACATATTACAAAAGTTAAAAAGGAAATTAAATAAAGTATCCAAAAACAAACCCAATTAATATTAACATTACAATTTTAAAAATTAGATTAAAATTAAGAATTAAATTAATCATTTATTTTATTTTGTTCAACTTTTTAGGGTGCGTCGGAAGGATCAGAAGTTGGGGATTGTACGAAGCTCTGGGGACAGCTCATTCCAGAGGGAAGGCGCTCCCACAGAGAAGGCTCTCCCCCTGGGGGTCACTAGCTGACACTGTCCGGCTGACGGCACCCTGAGGAGGCCAACTCTGTGGGATCGCACTGGGCGATGGGAGGCTACTGGTGGCAGTAGGTGGTCTCGCAGGTATCCTGGGCCTAAGAATGGTTATAATAACTTGCTCCATTAGTTGTGAATGCTCCAACACTAGTGGTTTTTAAAAAGAGATTGGACCACCAATTGTCTGAAATGGTAAAGGGCTTACTGCCTGAATGAGGAGCTGGACTAGGAGATCTCCAAGGACCCTTTCAATTCTGTTTTCCTGTAGAACACAAATAGGCTTTCTATTTTTATTTTTCCCTGCTGCATTTTTTCTTGTTACCTGACTCGTGAGAAGCAAACATTTGGCCAACTATTACATAACAGTGAATTTTTGTCTTATAAGTAAATGAAGTCTGATAGCCTTATACAGCACACATATGTAGTAAAACATAGTGTTATCACTTGTGATTATTAGTGATCAGTTACAACATGATGATCACTTTACATTTCTAATAACCTCCAAACACCCCATGGTGGGAAATTATGAATGATAGTTGACTCTATAAGTACTCACTCTAGCTAGGGGGGAAAACCTGAAACATGGAGAGGCAGATCCCATTCATAACAGCTTCATTTGGTCCCTGGCTGTTGACTGAACATATAAGATGCCATTGACTGCAAGAGATCAAAACATACTACAAGTGACAGCCATACGCTAACTTAAGACATCTGCATGTGGGCACTCAAATTTCCTTTGGGAAGAAGTTACAAATACTAATTTGGAAACTCTCATTATTTTTAATCCATGAAAAGACCAAACCACGGTATGACTCTGGAGAAAGCATGAAAAGTAATATACAATATATTTATTCATTCAAAGTTCTCTGAGTAACAAACAAAATTAAAAACATACCTTACAAAAGAAAAATTAAAAATACACGTAAGACAGTAAATTTAATTTAAACCAGCAAGCCCAAAAGAAACCCAAAGAAAACAACTAATTCAATAAACAAGCATTTCAAAATGCTAAAAAAAGGTTGCCCAGATATAACAGTTAAAGATGTGCTTAAATATTTTCTACTGAACTCTGTCAAACTTTGAAATGATCAGCTTTGGGTATTCTCATATGTCCTATTACCGACATCCTTAGATTCTTATGACTATAACTTGTTGTTGTATCTCATAATTTATGTTGATTGCTTTTTTTGGTATCCTATTATGATGTGTGTTGATTGTTTTAGTATCCTATGACTATCACTGAGTGTGGCATCTATAATTTATGATGATTGTATTTTATGATTCTGATTACCATTTGTTGCTTGTTTGTGCAGAGAGCTTATTCACTGAAGACAAATTCCTTTTATGTGTCCAATCACACTTGGACAATCAAGAATTCTATTCTGTTCTATTCTATTAGTATGGCCAAAAAATTAGCTGCTTAATTCAATTTGGGACTGTAAAAACAAACAAAATTTGGGTTAAAAATGCACTTACCAGTCACCAATATAACTCTTAGTGTTTGTAGTATCTAGTAAAGTCTGGAAAGAGTTCTCATCACTAACAAAATCATTCACTAACAGAATAATTTGTGAGACTGTTTACATGTACGTGTGTATGTATGAGAGATTATTATTAAACTGGATCATTTGTCATTGTAAAGCAAGAAAAATCAGTTGACAATTCTGTCATATATATCTAAAACAAAAGGTCTTTAAAAACCATCTGGACCACCAACTTTGAAGGATAAACCAGGAAAAGTAACAAATGGACAGATCCTTAAAAACATGGGAATAGTCCCATCCAATGCATCCAAACTATTTCAAAGTGTAAAATTTCACAAGTACCTACCATCTCACACTGAAAGATCACACTGAAGTTCTTTCCCCGTCAGTAACAGAAGAAAGGTTGTGACCAACCTTACATAGTTATTTTGTTTTTAATTCATTTTATTCTTTCAATTAAGCTCTTTTATATGCTAAATTGTCAACAAAATGATCAGCTTAGTATAAGTGTAAATTAGTTTTGTGCATAAGACCTTAAAAAGATTTCATCAATATTACCAATGTTGTATGGAATGACCAAGATTGTTTTCAAAGCAATTTTGTAGACTATTAAACCAAATACAAACTCCCTGCAACCTAACTAGAAAATCTGCAAACATTCCAATTTTGCTAGCTTCCTGTTATTCCTAACTCAAAGAGACCATCAATAATTTGGTGACAATATGTGGAAAGTGAACTGTCTCAATGGGCACAAGTTGTGTTAGCTACTTCAATCACTTTTTTAAATGAAAACACTCTCATAATCTTGTAAAAAGAAAGAGAGGGGGAAAGAGAGAGAAAATTGAGAGAATGTCATTCATGTTCAGAGAGTGCTGTAAAGTATTATGGAGCGCTATATAAATCTAAGTGCTATTGCTATTGCTATTCCTAATCCAATGGGATTGTTCTGTGAATGATAGCTAAAGCAGAGTATTTCTGTTATGCATATTTGCACACAGAATGAATACACATAAAGATACAAATATATAAAAGCAATAAATAAATCAGTAGATAAAACACAGCACAGAACAACTCTATACATATATGTTTACTCAGCCACACCGCTAGAGTTCACATTTTCAATAAGAACACATTCATTTTTAACAGACTTTAGATTCTTAGTAGAAATCTACTATTTAAGTGAAAAAATAGAATAAGAAGTAAAGCCAAAAAGTGTTCTTTATCCTACCTAAATAATGGAAATCATGTTTTAATCCCAAGAAATAAGAATTGTTGAGAGTTCTATGGATATAAATAGAAACTTTCTTTAAATTATAGCATATTTTGCAAACCTAGTACTAATCTATTTTTTATTTTGAAATTGGATCGTGTTAAAACTGATATTATTAATAAAAACTTATAATAATGTAAATTATTTTCCAAACTTTTATCTAAGAAATAGTAATGTTTGCATATATGTATAAACATGTGTTTAATATAAGTATGTGTACACATGCTGTTTTTCTTAATACACACACTTCCCAGGAAAAAAAAATCAATGTTAATGACCTTTTAACTTAATTGTCTTCCCTATTTTATGCTGTCCTTCTTACAAAATTAGTTTTTACCTAACATGACATGCTGCAATATCCATTATAATCCTCCCTATTGATAAAAAAAAAATTACAGGGAGAAGTCTGCTTCCTGCTATCTAGTCCTTGACAGAAAACAGAACAGTGATCAGAAAAACAGAGGCAATTCAGGGCAATCAGGAAATGGGAAGGATAATGGTTTGCTTTTTAAAAAGGTTTACCAAATGTATCACACAAGTGGTATCAAAAGGCATTTGCCAATTTTCCCAAGAGAGCAAGAACATTAGTTATTTATCTAAGGGCAGGCGATAGTATAATTCATGCCATCCAATACAAGTTCCAGTAAAAGCAGAAAAAAATATTTTTTTAAAAAAGCACAGTCCATCACATAAAGAAAAGCATGAAAGCCAAACGAATACTTTTAAAAAATAATGGTATGGTTCCTCTCTTTAAATGCTAATTCAAGCATGCTGGCTTTTATCCTTGAAAACCTTGATTTCTCAGCTATGGATACTATGTTCTTGAGTGACAGTCTGTTTGGGATCCAAGTGACAACTCTCAGCTTCATCACTGTCCCACAACAAACCTACTTTTCTACAGCTCACTGCAACCTTCTTGCTGCTAAAGTTGTGCATTGTAGAGAAAAGTTATGAATGGAGAAACTGCTTGTCTACTTATAGTATTGGCTTGTTCAAAAGTTTGCACCGGGCCCCACAACTGTCTGGAATGAAGCTAAAAAACATCTGTTTTCCTGAAAAGAGAAAACTGCTAGCATGTTTTTGATATAAGGTCCATGCCATTACCACAGGCAGTTATGTGAGTTATGGTATCACACTAGAACCCTGTGATTTATGTACCTGAATCAAATGCTGCAAGTGCAAAAAAGGATGGAGTTGCATCAAAATATCACAACATCCACTTTGTTATTGTTTCCATCATCACAATTTGTAATTGATGCTTATCAGTCAAGAGGATCAGTCAAGAAAGTGAAGCTAAAGAATGGAAGCAAAGACACGTTGCTTTATCTGCTCCTGATAAAATAGCATTGTAGAGGTTAGAAATGTGGCATCTATTATACCTCCAAAATTAATATTTATTCAAAATTTGAAGTGAAACATTATGTATCATCAAATTCAGACAATAGATGTTCATGAGATTTCAGGTGAAATCTCTGGAATCTCACAAGATTTGGGCACTATTAATTTTTATTTATTTTTGTTATTGTTATTGCCTACTTTACCACCTTGGTTTGAATAATTAGATCCAAAATGTTTGACAATGCCTGAAATATAAGAGCATATTCTAAATGAGGACCTCCACACCTGTATTCTATTATTTTTTTTAAAAAAAAATACAGTTATTAGGGAGACACTTCAGAATCTTTGCAAATAAAAATGGAATGTGATGAGCTACAACATGGAAATCAGTGAACCGTGTATCAAAAACACTTTAGTATATGTATCACTACCAACACCCTAGGCTGAAAACTTAAACTGAGCAGAGTTATCAATAGCAATGACTGCCGGCAAATTCCCAACCACTTTAATTAGCAAACTTTATTTGCTTGTTCTTTTCATTTCATTGCACCGAGCAACATTTAGCAATTTAGCAACTATAGGACATTACATTGTCAATTGAAATTTTATATATTCCACAAATAGGAAAGGAGGCATAAGAAATGGAACAGACAGGAGACAGCAAACATTTTATACAACAATGTCACTTTACATCCAAATAATGAGAAGGTCCAATATTACCGCTTTGGATAGCAGTTACATGGTTTGTCATCATTCTCATTGTGGTGCTAAGTAGCAACGCTGAAAATTACAATTTGCCTTTGCCAGTCTGGCTTTCTAAAGATGTGTCAGGATGACAACACCTATGATTTCCTGTTAACCTAATTTAAGAAATTCTGGGAACTACAGTCCCCACACATCTGGAGGACATCAAGCATGGGCAGAATCATTCCAAAGCAATGTTACTCACTCAAATATTTAATAATTTAGTGCATGGGATAAAAGTCAGTCCACAAATGAAGGTTTCAAAGCAATCAGGATCCGGCCTTCAGAAACCAGTGGGATGTCTTATTCAAAGTAAATATTAGGCTTGTAAAAAGATAATATCTTTAAATGCTTGTATCTCTTAAATCAGAGAAACTCCAACTCCCAGAATTCCCTAGCCAGCATGGGAATTGAAGCCAACATATCTTAAAAGTTTGCCAGGCTTGAAAAACCCTGTACAGAATAAAAACACAATATAATAAAAAGACACTTGAAAGAAAAGGTAGAAAGGAGAAAAAGTATGCTATTTTATTTTTATTTATTAAATTTGTTTGCCACCCATTTTGCTGCAAGCCGACTTTTTAAAGCTAAAGAGCTTTATAATTTTAATGAGTTATATTTCTATTTTATGATTGTTATAATTAGAAGTGAGCCAGAAATTAGGTAAGCGAAAACAGAACAAAATACAGGGAAATTCAAAATCTTTCATTTTATAAACTCAATTCAATAATTTCAAAGCTTACAACAACTCCATCAGGAAATGAAACATTTAAAAGGAGAGCATTTTAATGGTAATAATATAATCTGATGGATTATTTTACAGATTGGTAATGTTACATGGAGTGGTAAAGTTAATTCATATGCTTGGGGTCTGTCCTAACATCACTATATTTTGAGCTGAAATTATTATTTTTATATCAATCACTCTGTATCAAGAACAGCTGTTTACCCATATCACCATTTTGTTTTTTGTAGGCACTTTATTGTGTACATGTATGTGTGCGTGTGTGCATTTCACCACACATTCACATGCATGTATATACATATATACAGAAATATACATAGTAGTGATAATGTTATATATGATTAAACTTTGGAGGAGAAAATTCCTGGACGTTTTGTATCATAGATAAAACAAGTCCATAGTTTTTGATCAAACTGCCCAGAAGCGCAATTTCTTCTTCCTTTGTGAAAACAAAACTAACCAACTGTTGATGAACATCACATAATAGGAATCAAAAACTGTGAATCAGGTGCAAATTTGGTATTTATTTTGGCCATTCCTGGCTCTATTATTTAAATTTAGATTCTAAATACCGGGGCTATTTGTAGTATCAGAGTGAAATTGTTGATCTAAAGAGATCAGGTTCAAATGTAGCCTAAGCAGTGGAAACTCACTGAGTAACATTGGGGCAGTCTTTGTCTCTGCTTACAAAGTTGTAAAATGAAGAGGAATCTTCATGTAAGCTACTTTGAGGTCCAGAGAAAAAGGATATTAATGAAGAAATGAGTAAATGTAATTAAGAACATGGGCATTCTCTTGCAAACAATCTTGTTCAACATAAGACTTGAGAATTCCTGTTCCTATGACTGGTAGCAGATATTGGGATTGCCTCCCCTCACTTCCACACTTCAAAATTGGAGTGGAGTGGAATGAATGGAATAGAATGGAATGGAATTGAACTGAATTGAATTCTTTATTGGCCAAGAGTGATTGGACAAACAAGAAATTTGTCTCCGGTGCACAAGCTCTCAGTATACATGCAAGCAGCAAGTGATAAATCATGATCATAGTCATCATAAAAATACATTCATCATAAATCATGATACAACACTTAGTGATAGTCATAGGATATTAATAATCAATCAACATAAATCATACTAGGATACTAAATAAAACACTATAAATCATAAGATGCAACCAACAAAGTTATAGTCATAAAGAAGATAAGAAGATAGGTAATAGGAAAGATGAGAAGAATAATAGTAATACAGCCTTACTAGATAATTTGACAGTGTTGTGGGAATTACCGTATTTTTTCGGAGTATAAGATGTACCTTTTTCCCTCAAAAAAGAGGGTGAAAATCTGGGTGCATATTATATACTGAATACAGCATTTTTGGCCTCCCGAAACTCCACCCCCTTTGCAAAAATGGCCATGCATAGCCTTTAGGAAGCCTCTGTGCTTCCAGAGTGCTCCTGGAGGTTGGAGAGGGCACAAATGAGTGAAAAATAGGCTGTTTTTTGCTCACACACCCCCCCACAGCTGCCAGGAGCATTCTACAAGCCACCTAAAGGCTATGCATGCCCTTTTTTTGACAAAAAATGGCAAAAAAACAGGCCATTTTTAGGTCTGCAGAGTACAAAAACTTTTTTTAAAATTTACCTCTACAAAATCTTGGTGTGTCTTATACTCCAGTGCGTCTTATACTCCGAAAAATATGTTAGTTGTTTAGCAGAGTGATGGCCTGCGGGAAAACTGCCCTTGTGGCTAGTTGTTCTGGCGTTACACGAGTTAAACGTTACAGCAGTTCATTTTGTTTTCTTTTTGTAGAAAACGATCCCAATCAATTTCATCTCCCACAACTCTGCGTTGAGATGTGTCATGTTTTGTTTTTGGTTGTTTTTTTTTAAAAGCATCCATCTAACAACTTGTTGCTGTTGTAGTGTCTTTAAGTTACTCAAAAGCCTCCCAAATGCTTTCATATACTTTGGTGGTCTCCCCTAAAGTTCTAAAGTTATACATCTCAAGTGTTTAACAAATAAAACGAGCCCAGCCACTGGAATGTGAACTGTGCTGGAAGCAGCAAATGAAAGCTGTCTGGTATCTGTACATCTGGGAGGCCCGTCAGTAACTTGATTGCTGTAACATCCTCTCCTCTTATCTTGCAGTCCAACTCCCCCTCCCTTTTGGATGACTTCATTTCTAACCTCAAGCAATTTGGAGGAGGGGTGAATAGGGGAGGCAATCTTTTGGAGTTGTCCCTGAACAGGAAGGATTTCAACAAGTCACTGTAAAGTTTATTTAGGGGAAGGAAAACAAAATAAAACCAGTAGCTGCAGTTTTAAAGTAATTAAAAAGACACAAAGCCCAGAAATCCGAAGAGATCAGTTATCACATTGAAATGTGAAGCAAAACACAGAAACCAGACTACACACACACACAAACACACACACACAAAACAGTAATTACCATCTACAAAATATTACTTTTAATCTTCTTTCTTTACTACCTAATTAAACAGATATTTTACTCTGGATTTGCAAAATGTTTCCCTCTTAATTTCATTTGATTCTAGCATTCTGTGTAATCTATAAACTACATGCACAAACTAGTTGGTAATTTTATGACTTTTAATTTGTACGTTTATTGTTGGTTTTAAATAATGTTTGCATTATTTTCCTCTTTCCTGATTCTTATTAACTTACTAACTTTTATAGGCAGGGGGATATTCCCTCTCCTCCCCCCAAGCTTTATAGAAACACATGACTTTTTTTCACTATTGTTGTTACTGCCTTGTTATTGTTGCCATTTATACCACTTTATCTATACTGCAGTACTATCATTTATATAGCATAGCTTACACAGCTGGAAAAACAATTATAACTCCATTAGCATGTTTATAAAGCTAACCTGCTTTTACTAAAGTACTTACGAATTAATCCTAGCTCTGCTGGATCAGGCCAATGTCTATCTTAATCCAGCACTTTATTTGCCTTGGGGCACCTGTAAGCAGGAGGCAGGAGGCGGAAACATTCCTACTGTGGTTTTCTTGCAACTGGTATTTGGAGACATGTTACCCTCACCACCACCACCACTTGAGAGCCAGTGCAATGGTTAAGACACTGGGCTAGAGACCAGGAAATCAGGAGTTATATATAGCCCCACCTTAGGTACAAAGCTAACACAGTGGATTTGGGCTGATCTTGCTATCTTTGAGCCCTAGGGGAAAAATGGCAGATACTTCAGAATACCTTGCCAAGAAAATTAAAAGAACTTGTGGTCTGTTAACTTTTGAGTACACAATCAAGTCTCCATCTAAGTACCAGCCTGCTAATCAGATAGGCTGAAGCCTGAACAAAGAGTTCCAGGAGTAAAGTGGTATTTGCCAGAATACAACCAGAAAAAGGAATACCACCTATGTCCTTGATGGCAAACCTATTGCACGTGTGGCACAGGCCATAGTCAGGGCATGACTTCGGCCTTCTTTTGAGGCCATTTTTCAGCCTCCAGAGGCTTCCCTGAAACCCCCAAAGCATGAAAAACCAGCCCTACGGGCAAACCGAAAGTTCGGGGACAGACTCCCGGTTTGCTCGTAGGACCGTTTTTAGCCCTCCTGAGCCTTCAGGGGCCTTCAGGAGGCTTCCCTGAACCTCCGGAGGGCAAATAACGCCCCTACGGACAAACCGGAAGTCACTTCTGGTTTGCTCATAGGGCCGTTTTTCACCCTTTGGAGACTTACTGATCAAGGTCAAAATAGTCGTGGTGGTGCAGTGGTTAGAATTAAGTATTGCAGGCTACTTCTTCTGACTGCTGGCTGACTGCAATTTGGCAGTTCAAATCTCACCAGGCTCAAGGTTGACTCAACCTTCCATCCTTCCGAGGTGGGCAAAATGAGGACCCAGATTGTTGGGGGCAATATGCTGACTCTGTAAACAGCCTAGAGAGAGCTGTAAAGCACTGTGAAGTGGTATATACTGTAAGTCTGCTATTGCTAAATCAAAGACTACCTATATTATGAAAAATTGGTGAGCCAAGGTAAAAGCTCAATTAACTTTTCTCTAAAATGAAGTAATCTGTTCCATATTATTCACACTTGGGGTCAAGTTTCAAAAACGAAGAAAGATACATTGCGATATTTGTCTCACATGAACTGTATGAACTGAATTGTCTCTTGCTCCTCTGGAATGCACTTCCTCCCTCCTTGGAATCCTGACTACATTCCCTCAATCCTGTAATATAAAGAATTACGTTTTGTGGGGGAGATATAGAGGACTCTCTGGGCCATACTCCAGGATTACAGGGCCCACATGTTGTCTCATCTTACACATGTCTACCATGAGCCTTAAACACCTAAGCCACTTAACATAAAGGTCCCCTCTTGTACAGCATGTATTATTGCAAGAATGGCATGGCAAAATTTAAATATGAGTGCATATTATTATTCCCTTTCAATGTTATCCAAAGAGAAGCTATAACTTTCAATTGCTCTAAAATGATTGGGTTTCTAGCCCAGAAGTATGAAATCTTCTTTTAAAGATATACTTTAGAATAGATTGTAGATTTATATTGTAGTATCTCATCTCAGCAAATACCACTCATTAGATTTTATAGCTTAGGATACATCTAAATATTTGTGCCTCTCCATTTGCCTTTCTTTTATGACTAGCTTGTCCCAACCATATAATTATATCTAGGCAACTAACTAGCTACTGTATGAACGAGGCACTTAAAAAGAAACACTGCATTCAGAAAAGAGGGCCTATAATACAATGGCAGGACATATGTTCTTGAATGTAAAAAGTCGGAGCCAAAAAAAGATTCTAATCTGATATCCTGCAGGAATCTCCTAAGAACGGTCTCTATGGATAGAACAATGATCTGACTTGGGAAAAGGAATCTTTCCATTCCTAGATCAAGGGCAGTCCCAATTCCTTACAATTTGCCTGCCTCACAGCTGAAATCAACTTCGTACCTATGTTAATTCATTTTATGTCCAGTGACTGTGAAGAGTAACAGGTTGGTGAATAAGGATGGTATTTTGGATTCCCTTTGATGTACACTCTTTTGGAATTCTGTAGGAAATTAGTCACCCAAAGTTATTGCTAACTGCCCTGTGGGTGATTCATTGACTGGCTACTGCTGACTAAGAATGTAATATAACTAGGCTCCTTAGAGGAAGCTCACTGACCAAGCAAATGGAATATGAGCTGAAGCTTGTCAACAAAAAGAGAAGGTTTCTTCCCTATAGTTCCTTGGCCAGAGAATACTTTTTCCAAGGCTGTGCATTTAAAGCCCACTCTCCCAGTAATCATAAAAGTGGCAGGAACCCTTCTCTTCCACCAAGCATTTAATTGTTAATTTAACTTAACTTTATTGAATTCAATTGTTTTACATTTTATAGCCTATATTTTAATTGTTGTAAACCAACTTACATGTCAGTATGGAGAAAATAAATAAATAATTCCCTGTAGGAAATTAAGATAAAGAAGGCACATTCTTCAGACATTCAGTTGGAATGTGAATTGTTGGAACAAATTACCTAACAAAATTGTGGACTAGCAATAACACTTAGATTTTATACACCATCACTAGTGCTTTACAGCACTCTCCGGGTGGTTTACAATGTCAGCATATTGCCCCTAATAATTTGGGTCCTCATACAAATTCAGAAGGATGGAAGGCTGAGTCAACCTTGAGCCCATCAGGATCAAACTCCAGGCTGGGGACAAAGTTTGTCTGCCATACTACATTCTAACCACTGTACCACCAGGACATCCTTGATTCGATGTAAATTAGTAAGAGATATTGCTCCTGCTTTCATGCTCATTTATCACTGAGAATATCATCACTTTTATTTATCCTGGTACTTCTTAAGGGTTTGTAGACACAAATTTCATTTCTGAACCAAATATGCACTTTTACTTTATTTATTTATTTAGTTTGTCAAACGTGTTATCATAACCAAGTGTGTAAATTGCTTACACGCATAAATTCCATCACTTGCTCTTCCTACAGATGCCCATGGCTCAAAGGACTATGCATGTAAAGCTAAAAAAAAAATATCATCCAGATATTAAGGATGGACAAGTCCAAGCAGAAATGCATGGTATGTATGTATACAACCTTCTTATGTATGGAGATTTATTATTTACTTCATAAAACATTACAGATAATTAATGGTTTTATTTCATTTATGCAGTTCTGTATTGCCAATTCATCCTTAAATCATATCTGCTTTCAAATTTCTCTATGTAATAAGATTAGCACTTAGCAATAGCAATAGCACTTAGACTTATATATCGCTTTATAGTGCTTCACAGCCCTCTCTAACCAGTTTACAGAGTCAGCTTATTGCCCCCAACCATCTCATTTTACCAACCTCGGAAGGATGGAAGGATAAGTCAACCTTGAGCCTGGTGAGATTTGAACTGCCGAACTGCGGGCAGCCAGTGATCAGCAGAAGTAACCTGCAGTACTGCACTCTATCCACTGTGCCACCACGGCTCCATTAAAAAATCTTTGGATTACAGAGAGCTGCACTTCATATTTGGCCAGCAGAAATTATGTAATTTTTCAATACAACTTTGAGCTGTGGGAACACCACATGTTTAATTCCCACTTGCTGTACAACTGTTCAAGACACAGGCACATTGAATAGAATACACAATGCAAACATAGAAGCGGCTTTTGTACAACAGCTGTTACACTAGAAGAGGAGCCTCACTTAAAATAGAAGGGTATTATATAGTCTGCAGACAAAAGGTGTCCTTGAGTTCAATGTAGCTATTGACTGAGGTCTTCTTTTCATGTGTTCCAGATAATATTTATGAAAATAAGTAGATCCATATCAAAAGCATACTAGGAGAATAAGGAAATTATCTATGGTAGCTATATAACTACAAATTCATCCATATGCATGGATGAAGACATGTGTATATGGACATTTGCACATATATACACTATTAAAACTAAAGATGGGTGTGCACAATTCCGTAAAATGCCAGGAAGTCCAACCCAGATTCAGCCTTCATATAATCATTACCTTATATCATATTTTCCAGATAGCTTATATGCTGGATTAAATTATTTCACCTACTGAAAAGTACATTACAACCGTATGGGATTTCTCCAACCTAGGACAACACATTTGTTCTCTTTTTTTTAATACTTCCATGGGCAGGGCAAGAATGAACAAATTAAGGATCTCCTTGTATTATATACACCACTATGTCAATTTTAAAGAATACGGTTGTCCCAAATCTCAGTCAGCCTTGATTAAAAGGATGTGCTGTTATGAGCAAACAGGATGCAGGGAAGGGAAGAGTATTGGATGGAGCTGTTGGTCTTGTGAAGCTAATCAGCTGCATTTAAAGACAGATTGTTTGGTTAACTGGGTGAGGCTCTCTGCCTTTTATCTGCTTGAACTGAATATTTATTGCTTGTTGATCATACAGTTTGAGAGGGAGGGACTAAAATCTGCAGCTGAATACTAATCAAGTGATTAGCTACTGAATGAAGTCATATTCTCATGCAACAACTCAGTCCAGCTAGGACTCTTTTTAACAAGAGGAAAACTACTTAAGAGTTCAAATCCATGGCAAGGAAACAGGAAAGGAAACAGCAACAAGGATAATTTGCTATCAAGTTGAGCAGGAAGAACCACACTAATCTTTCACCTCCAGAAAGTAGGCTTCAGGGTTGAGTTTAGTGACTGTAAGACAGTCAAGGCTCCAAACTTTGTAAACATTTAATAACACAGGAGCTAACTTCTAAGTTAAAAAGTTCCTAAAGAAGAAAAATATAAATAGGTTCAAATGTAAGTGTTTATAGGATCCATCCAAAGTTTCTTAATCAGCATCTAAAAAATTAATAGTTAATGCCTGCCCCAGGCAAGTTGTAGAAATTTTATTTGTTTTAAATAGAGAAGATCAACATAGAATCTGCATTGTATCAATAATGTCAACTGACCCAATAGAGGGAGATAACATTGTTAACTGAAAGACTGCCTATTTCTGTACAGTAGTATCTGTCAAGAGTTTGTTGCAAAAATCAAATCCAGAAAGCACACACAGATAACTGATTCAGCAGGATTGATTTAAGTAAGAAACTTATTTATATACAAAATAACACATGAATAAATCACATAAATCATGAACCAATAGTGGATTCTCCAATGTGGTAGTAGTTACAGGCAAAACGCAGGCAGAGGAGAGATTACTTTCAGTTCAGAGCTTAAACTAGATTAGCTCTCTTGCACAGACTCGGAGCTACATAGGTAAGCCACGCCCAGGCTCTGAGTCATCTGGCATGGCTCTCAGTCACCAACTAGTTCCCATTGACTGATTCAGTTGCCATGCCTATACATTGGCTAACCTTGTTATCATGAATATGTCTGAATATTCAGTCATGAATATTCTGACAGTATCTGCCTGACCACTTTGATCTTGCAGGATTGGCATTCTCTAAATCAGGGCTGTCAAACTCCCAGCCAATGGGTCAGATGCGTCATGTGCTGGCCACGCCCATGCCTGGTTTAGCAAAGGGGGGGAAAAGTCCAGATACATTATGTGATGGCGCCGTGATGGTGTGAGTTTGATACCCCTGCTCTAGATTCTTTCAATTAAACAATGCCATATTTTGGGACAGCAATGAGAAATGGAGCGTCTGCCAAAATCCAAATGGCTCCTATTGTGCTGTTAAGATGACCAGTGAAGACTTGGCTCTTCATCAAAGTCTTTAGCCAGGGGGGTGGGGGTGAGACTTCTTGCTTCTTTCCAAACTTGCCATCTCTTATTGATTTTATTGCAATTTCTTTTATTGTTGTGAACTACCCAGAGATGTTGGGAGTCAGATATTATACAAGTTTATTATTGTTGTTAATGCAGACTTTCAAAAACATTTCACAAAAGTTCCTCACTAAGGCTTCTGAATAGGTTTTATGGATTTGGGTTAAGAAGATCCATCCTTTTATGTATTGCTAATTGATTAAACAATGGAAAGCAAAGTTATGAATAAATAAGCAATAGTCTCAGGGAAGAGAAGTCTAGAGCTCCTCAACAATCTCTGCTGGGACCAGTGTTTTTTAACTTGTTTATAAATTAAAGGGTAAAGAGAGAGCTGGCAAAGTTTGTGGATGATACCAAATTATTTGGTCTGGGGGAATCCAGGAGACTGGTAAGAGCTCTGTGAACCCAATCCCAGGCTACTGAATTCTCATTAAAATAGATGGTCAATCAAATAGTAAACATAATTCAACTTCAGGAAGTGTAAAGTAATGTATTTTGGAACAACACAACCCCCACCTCAAATTTACTCTGATGCTGATGAGTTTGAGCTCTCTGTAACTAACCAGGAAAATACATTGGCTCACAGTGATAATTCAATGAAGATGTTGAGCCAATGTGTGGCAGCTGTGAAGAAGACAAATTTGACATCGGGGATTATTAGGAAAAAGATTGAAAATAAAACTGCCAACACTGTAATATCTCTGTACTTGCTCATCTGGAGTACTATGTACAATTCTGGTAACTACATTTGAAAAAGGATATTTAAAAATTGGAAAAAGTGCAGAAATCTGCAGCCAAAGCTTAAACACCATCCTTATAAGAAAAGGAACAATATTTTTAGGTTAGGGAAAAAAGGAACTGGGAGGGAAAGATTATCAAAGGATATAAAAGCATCAAATGCATAGATAGGGAGGAAATGTTATCATTCTCTGCAAACACTAAGTTTAATGGACATTCACTGAAGCTTATTCAAAAAAGTTTTATAAAACAGAAAATAAAATAGCAATAGCACTTAAACTTATACACCACTTCAAAGAGCTTCACAACCCTCTCTAAAAAGTTTACAGAGTCAGCATATTGCCCACAACAATCTGGGTCCTCATTTTCCTGACCTCAGAAGGATGGAAGGCTGAGTCAACCTTGAGAGATTCGAACTGCCAAATTGCAGGCAGCCAGCAGTCAGCAGGAGTAGCCTGCAGTACTGCATTGTAACCACTGTGCCACCTTCATAATTAATCTTTGGAAATCATTACAAGATATTAATGATCCTTAAACTGGATGGCTTCAAAAGGAGATGGTATAAAATTCACCGGAAGACGGATTTGTTGAAGGCTACTGATCTTAAAGACTGAGTGTCCACTTTGGGTGGATAACAACCTGACTCCAAATACTAAGTGCAGGGGGAACAATGGCAGGTAAGGGATATCCTTTAATCCTCCTTTCATCCTTTGGGACAACCATGACCTGGATAATTGAGAATCTCTACAGACTTTCATTCTCTACTCAGGAACACCTCAGAGGCATTTGGCTGGCCTCAGTGAGAAATGAAATGCCAGACTGAGGTGGGCTCCAGCAAGGGTGTTCTTACACTTCATGCTTTGATATTTCATCATTTTTTCTTTTTTTTAAAAAAAGGTTCACATATCTTTGCAACAGATCTGGCTGCTGAGTTTCCAAAACAAATGGAAAATCAATTACTAAAAGGTACCAAACCTAATGCTGCCATGGAATGAGGAAAATGAATCTGTTGGCTTTCTTCCCAGAGCCGGATTTTCTGGCATCTCCATGAAGAATTTGCCGAGAAAACAAACTGTTGAGCTGATCCAGAAATGTTTCAATGAAGGCTCATAAGGGGAGCAGATACGTTTCCAAAAAACCACATTTTCCATCTCTCTCTGTCTTTCTCTCTCACACACTCACTCACATACACACAAATGTGTGCACAGATGTGTGCCCTCACACCCCATAGCAGATGGGCAGAGGGATCAAAGCAGTTTTAAAAAAAAAACTATTCAGGGAATTCTGAAATGATGAATGTCCTTATTTTTCCAAAAAGGAAAAATACATTTAGAGCATAATGAAAATATTTTCACTGCTGAAACTTACATTTGGAGTAAGATTACCTTCAGATACAATTTACACATCTTCTATAGTAGGACTTTGCTGTGCTTCAGACTGAAAGGGGAAAAAGTGATGGGGGGGGATGGCTCTGAGAGACCATATGTCAGCAATCTTGGTCTTTTCTAGAGATCATAACATAAAGCTTACTTTAAGGAGTTGTCAACGTATGCTATATTAGCATCCCCGCATCTCCTTTGCTCCTTCAACTCCAAAGCTTTGGTACAGCCTTATTGAATAAACCTGCCATCCAGCAGTTACTTTTCTGTCACATTAATACATCACTTTTTCCCTATAAAAAGGTAAAGGTTCTCCTCAAACATATGTGCTAGTCATTCCCAAATCTAGGGGGCAGTGCTCATCTCCGTTTAAAAGCTGAAGAGTCAGCACTGTCTGAAGACATCTCCGTGGTCATGTGGCTGGCATGGCTAAATGCTGAAGGCGCACGGAACGCTGTTATCTTCCCACCAAAGACAGTTCTTATTTTTCTACTTGCATTTTTGTATACTGTCAAACTGCTAGTTTGGCAGAAGCTGGGTCAAGTAACGGGAGCTTACTCCGTTACGCGGCACTAGAGATTCGAACCACCGAACTGCCGACCTTTCTGATCAACAAGCTCAGCATCTTAGCCACTGAGCCACCACGTCCCCAATTTTTCCCTATATTTTCCCTATACAGAATCTAATTTTCCCCATTGTTTCCTTATAGAAAAATTAATATTTCTCATGTACCCTTAAAGAAGCAATCAGCAAAGAATGCAACAATTCTTTAGACAGAGCATTCTTAGGGTACATGAGACCTCATCCTGATATTACACATCAAAGCAGCTGGGTGTATTGGATTCAAACAGATTTTCTTTTCATCTTTTCCTCCTTATTACAGAACAAATTTCTGCCACTAAATCTGTCATAATTTGCTTGCAAATTTATCTTCTCTTGCAAAGCAGCAAATTATGGTTGCTGTGATGCAAGGTCAGCACATCTGCATAGAGAAGAGGGCATAACAAACAGTTTTGACAGACCTGATCTGCCCAACACAGCAAAATGCCCCCCAGTGAAGGAGTTTATTCACATGCTAACATATGTGCTGCAATTTTTTCATGAGGAGCACATAATCATATGAAGGACTGTAAACACCTAAATTAAAATATGTATAAATTTTCACATGAAACAGGGTGTACTACATCTATGATTGAGGGCATGATGGCATTATGGATTGTGGCAAAGGAATCCTACATTGCCCCTTAAATATGGCAAAGACACAGGAACATCTTCCTGATGTTTCCAGGCAAGATAACAATAGTAAGAAAAATATTTCATTTTCGGCTGCTGTTAGTACTTCCTCTTTCTCAAATTTCCCTGGAGAAGAATGCTATAAGAAGATATAAAATCAGTTTGGGGGCATGATGGCTCAGTGGTTAAAGACACTGAACTTGTCAGCTGGAAAGCTGACAGCCCAGATTCGAGATCCAACAACCACGCGACAGGGAAGCTCCCATTATTAGCCTCACCTCCTCCCCACCTAACAGTTCAAAAACATGCACATGCAACTCGTTATTCCACTTTGGTGGAAAGCTAAACAGCATCTCATGTGTCTTGTTGTATAGTTATGCTGGCCACATGACTATGGAAATGTCTTTGGACAAGTCTGTGTTCTGACCTAGGTTTCCCCAGCAGCACGAAGCCAAGTTCTCATCCCGATAAACCCCTTTTAATTAATTTACAGTGAATGCCTCTCCAGCAAAGTCTTTCCTCTCTCTCAGTCTTACACGATAGTTCACAACTACTGTCCTTTATCAGGCTTGGAGATTAGCCAGGCCAATACTTGGCAAGAATGCAGGAATGAATTAATTGTCTCCTGCAAACACTCTTCCCCTTTCGCTCCTCTTTTATTTCCTATGGGAGGGGCCATTCACCATTCACCTGTGGTCTTACTTCCAAGTCGACCCTTGTTCCTTAGCTGTTCCCTTCATCCGGCAACTCTGCCTATATGCACACTGGGAACAGGCTCCAGCGGTTCATCTGCCTCACTGATGTCTGACTCCAAAGGCAGCTGATAACTGTCAAACAACCATGGCCCCATCTCTGCCTCCGACGCAGAGCACTCGTCAGAGCCTTTCCCCAGACTCCATGTTCCTCCCTAACCTCCTCACTGTCCGAATCTGTTGCCAGTTCGCTGGTGAGCGACAACATTCTGGTTCCCTTGGTTTAAAAAAAGGACATAAGCACTGTCCCTTAGAGATTTGACTGGACAGGGGAAATCTTTACCTTTAAGATTGGTTTGAAGAGAAATTTGGAGGCAGAAGACTAGACATTGTGATTATCTTATTTATTTATTAGTCAAATGTATATGGCTGCCTATATCAAAGAAAGAGACTTTTAGTGATTATTAGTTCTGCCAATAAGGAATCCTGCCGCAACTGAAGAAATAGTATGATAAAAATGCCCTCAGTAAGAATTGTTGAACACCAGCCCCAAACACAATACTTCAGTGTTCAATATGCAAAAGATTTAACTCTAATTAACTTGAGGTGAATTTCAGTCCATTTTTTTTTTCAAATCAGTCTTAAAGACCTTTTAGAAAAGAAATTCTCAGAAAATTATTTTTTTTATCTTTTAAGTTCAAACATTTTCAGATTATAAAGTACAAGATTAGAGATGACAGTGCTGCTTTCATTTTGACTGCCTATTGATTTTTATAAGGACTTCATATGAATAAAGTTTTAGATACCGAACTGACTTAAAATAGAAATTTCCATACATTACACAAATGGGTTTTTGCAGCACTAAATTATGCTTTCTCAGCTCTATAATAAATCAGTCTTTAAGATCTACTTCTTATAGTATCTTCCCACTCTCAAAGCAAAATTTCATTTTTATTTTAAAAGAGAGCATCATCTACATTTAATGTAGCTCACTAAGCCACAGTTGATTTAATCTGACATTCATTTGAATCACTTCAATTGCATCTAGAAATTCAAAGCTGTTGACTCTGAGAACGTAAACCAATCATATATTACATTTAAAATTAGCCTTTCTCATTGCTCATGTTCTTCAGGCTATATGGAAGAATAATCCAGTAACATAAGCATGCAAGATATATATGTTTAAAACTGTTAAACATTGATTATTAAAAGACAGAAGTCCATATCAAATATGAATATTTTTATTACACTATTTATCCTTCTAATAACAAAACTGGCTGATGACTGCCACAACAAATGCAGTCAAAATGAAGCTACTACCACACAAGAGAATGATCAAAGTTAGCAGAATTTTAGATTTTAAAAAATAGGAAGAGTTCAATTAGGACATTTGCATGTTTTATCATTGCAATGAAAGTTTCAAAAGAAAAGCAGAATGAAGAGCAGAGGAAAAGTGGGAAGTCCTATTTGGAAACAAGTAGAAGGAAAACTATTCAGAACTTCCTTTAGAATGAAAGACGCATTGGCAACATTTTGTGATGGATCCTGCTATTTTAGCATGCAAAATTTGTCATAATCATATTAAAAATAAGAAAAATGAAACATACTGGTGTATTGCATGTGAATGGGCCCCATGGTTTGTTGACAAAGCAACTGTATTCTCCATGTTGTATTTTTATTTTATTTTATTTTTTGTTTCTATAGCTGTCCAGCTCATCAAGTGACTCTAAGCATGTACATGATAAAGCATAATTAAAAACAATGCAGACAGCACAATATACTATTTACCTTATAGATTAACTACCTAGAGTCAGCTTGAGTTGAACAGGATCGAAGATGAAGAATCAGATGAAGAAACTTCGATCTTATGATAAAATAGGCACTATAATATTGATTTGCTTTTATGAATGAATACTTGAGGAAGAGGGGAATATTGGTGATAATAATTCTTTTCTAATTAAAAACACAAATTGTTCAAATCTACAGATTCTACATTATGCAGGATACATTTCTATTATGGTTGAATGTTTTCTTTTTCTTCATTTTTTGCATTTTTAAAACTATTTTATTATTAATTTTAATCATTTTGATTGTAAACCACTTCAAGATATGACTGTATGAAAATGGCAGAGAAACATAATAAATAAACAAACAAACATAGGCTTGGTATATAAATGTGGTTCTCATGCAAATGCCAATTTTTCATTGTTCTTCATAGCATTTACTGCTACACAATCATCTTTTTAAAATTTTAAATGCATCTCATCATGTAGAATGGGGGATTTTCTACCATCACAAGGCTTAAATAAATAAACAGGTTTGCAGGAAATTTTCCAATCTGCACAGAGGGCAGGAAAATGCTAACATTTCACCACATGGTTTGTTTACCTAATACGACAATTTAAAATATTTCCTTGACCCATCAAAGCAATTACTGTACTATTTGCAAATGTGCATGTTAATAATCAGAAAGCTTATTTCTTGAATGAGAATGTGGATGGGCTGCAAATTTAGAAACAAAGAAACATTTCTGCAGCCACAGTTCTCCTCTATTTACTACAGAGGAGATTAGCTGTTTTGGTGATGACAGCTCTAATAAACATGTTATTGGTGGAGCAGAAGAACAGCACTAGAAAACTCTTTTCAGTAAAGATAAAATAGTAAGAGAGTCATTCAATAGACTTCTATATTGATGGGTGTCAAGCTTAAGTTGTATCACCGGCAGCATTGCTAGAAATAGAAATTCTGGACTTGTGTTGATCAAGTGAATAAAACCTGAAAACCTGTGGACTGAGAGCATCCGAAGCTGACCAGAGAAAGAGATTTTAAGGAGCAGAATATAGATTCTTAATTTTAAGAAAAATACATAACCTTACACCTGAGTAGCTTATTCATGAATATATTATCGGAATAAAAAAGCCTCCATGGTTCCCCAAGATGACTCTGTCTGTTTAGTGTAAAGCATGTGGGAATGATCTTGAGAGATTTGGCCAAGAGGCACTACTAAGAGAACACTCAGATAAAAGACAGCATTAACACAGGTTCTTTTCAGTATACCCAAGACACTGAGCTCCAAAACACAAGCGAACCAACACAATAACAAAGGTCCTTAGGCAACGCACAAGTCTTCATGGGCTAGTAATCACAGATCACCACTACTCCACTCTTCTTTCCCACTGTTGGTAACAAACAAACTGCATCCCTGTTTGGTTTAGTGGTGACAGGGCCTCAAATAGAAGTTCTATGCAGAGAGTGGTAAGGACAGCTGAGAAGATTATAGGAAGCTTGCTTCCCATTATTCAGGATACTGCTTATAGGTGCTATGTGTTTAGAGTTCAAAGTATTGTTAGAGACTCCACACACCCACTTCACGGTCTGTTTGTGTTGCTCCCTTCTGGGAGGAGTTTTGGAAGTATCCATAGCAGGACTATAGATGTTTTGTAACAGCTTTGTTCCTCGCGCCATCCGTCTTATAAACTCACAGGATTCTTTTTCTTTCACTATGAATATGTATTATTGAATTAGACTATGATGTTTCTCTGTGTTATGTGTTTATATGTATAATGGTCATCTGTTGAGAGCTGAATGCAATGAAATTTCATTTTAATGTACACTCATCATTAGTGTAGGGATGCAATGACTCAGTGGCTAAGATGCTGAGCTTGTCGATCAGAAAGGACGGTTCAGCGGTTTGAATTCCTAGCACCGCGTAACTGAGTAAACTCCCATTGCTAACCTAGCAGTTCGAAAGCACGTAAAAATGCAAGTAGAAAAATAGGGGCCACCTATTTTGGTGGGAAGGTAACAGCGTTCCGTGCGCCTTCGGCATTTAGTCATGCCAGCCACATGACTACAGAGACATCTTCGAACAGCGCTGGCGCTTCGGCTTTGAAACGGAGATGAGCACCGCCCCCTAGAGTCAGGAACAATTAGGACATATGTGCGAGAAGAACCTTTACCTTTACCTAAAATGACAAGCTTTCTATTGTATTCTATTCTATTCTACTACACCTCTTACTACTGTTTCCCCAACTGCTACTCCTTATGAGTCCTTCTACTGGAGAAAAGTATCTTTATAGCTGCTTCAGGCTGCTTTATTTCCCCCCACACAAACCACCTCCTTCTTCTCTCCCGCACACCTCCAGATGTCTCACATTACATCTTTTATAGCCAACATGGCAGTGCTGGCTTAAAGATGCTGGACAATAACTGAGCAAATGCTGGC
Source organism: Thamnophis elegans (assembly GCF_009769535.1). Classification (NCBI taxonomy): domain Eukaryota; kingdom Metazoa; phylum Chordata; class Lepidosauria; order Squamata; family Natricidae; genus Thamnophis; species Thamnophis elegans. The sequence continues at coordinate 149,406,121 of NC_045541.1, read as the reverse complement.
TATTTTTGAGGCAGCATACTTTCTCACAGGCCTATTCTGCAGATGGGTAGTAGTTGGGACAAGCAGCGCATAAGAGACTTTCCCTAGTATCTTGGGCTGTAAACGAGGCAGGGGGAGAAAAGTCCTGTCAAGATTGATGTCGGAACAAACCAAACAGAAAACATAACCAGGTGAACTAATTCTATGTTACTGTAAAAAAACATGGACAAAATCTTATAAATCTGAAAGTACATTTCTCCTACTACTTCTTTGCAGTATAAGAAACCAAATAGAGTCCCTTCTGAGGCTTTTCCCACACCTATTAACTAGCTGCGGGCAATGCTGAATCTTATCTGACCATTCCCTTGGCAGTGTCTCTTTGCCCAAGAAATCAAGTGTCCAAGGTCATTCCCACATACCATTATGCCTAGGGAGAATGATATTCCTGCCTAGGAAAGCAGATCATAAGTGAATTCCAAAATTACTTTAACCGAGCATATTTCTTTAAGAGAAACAATATGGAATGCACTGTTTTATCCATAGAAAGTGTGAAGATTTCACATGTAAGACAATCTGTCTTGAGTGCAGATAAAAAAGATAAAACTTCGCTCCTTCAAGTTGTCTGCCAAGAAATCAATGCTGAAAAAGGAAATTGCTAGCAGAAGAATGGAGTGCAGATAAGAATCATAGAAGGATACAACATATATTTGTAGGTAAGCCCATCTGTGGGTAATCCTTGAATTTTTAACCAAAATACCATAAAAAATGTGCCCATAGAAACAAACACATCCACATTTTCCATGGGCAGGTTGGTTATATGGAAGTAATATGTACCTGAGATATATGGGTATCTTTAAAAAGCATTGCCGTACACTTGTGGATAAGCCCATCTATGAATAAGCTGATATCAATTTTGGCAGTATATTTTAGTACTTAAAATTCTTGGCTTATTTATGAGTATATAGGGTAGATTTGGAAAATGCCAAGTACATTATAAAGTTCAATGTCTGCTCAGTGCAGGAATTCAAATTAAACTATTTCCAACATATGCTGCCTGAAGACATCCAATAAAATGGACCCAACCACCATCTCTTTAGGGTACTCTCTCTTGAATTTTTCTGCAATTCAGTCAATCTATTTTCTTGTACCTTACATCCTTAATTCCCTGTCTTAAACTCTGAATAACGGAGAATAGGTCCACTTTTCATTTCCTGATATGTGCTCCCTTTTCCCGTAATTTCTTTCTACAAACACTGGTTTTTTCCCCAAAACTGTAGTGTCTCATTTCATGCAAGCCAAGCTAACTTCTGGCAAACTTTTGGATAATTTAATGGCAAACAATGATTTACCAAAACTCAAAACCAAAACTCAAAACCAAATGATAATTTGGGGTGGAGGGAGAGGGGGGGGAGAGAAAAACAGCTTCAGATGTTCATTGAAAGAGGCCATCTCTTCCTTCCTATCTCTTTTCTAGATCTTTTATTAAAGAATGCTGTCCTGTAAACCTAAAATGCAGTCACAAGTGCTTGGATTTAAAAGGTATGATAAATTAAAGAGTGAGAGAAAATGGGAAGAAACAGAATAGGGGGAAGAGGAAAACTGCCTAGAATGACAAAGTAGCAGAGCCATTTAAATACCAACTTGCCTGAAGGCATCTCCAGAGTCATCAAAACAACTGATTCCGCCAACAAGCCAGATGCTGCTACCACTGCTGCTAAAACATTTGCGCTAACATAAGCCAGGAGATATAAAATGCTTAACCATAAGCATGCATCAGTCATGGTTATTACTGTGAGACTGTGAGAACATCATCAACATTTCCACTAGAATTGTAGGAGGATTCTCAGCAGAAACCTTTTTCTCTTCTCTCCCATTGCTTTGGCACAACACTATTTTCAAACATGATTTTCCTCCTAATTTAAAAACACATGGTAAACTGGGTGTAACTGGAAGCGACCTGATGCTTTTTCCTGTGTTAACAACAGAACCAGGAAAGAGCATCGTCGGCCACAAGTATTGCCAGAAAAAGCCTGGCTAACTTATCATCCAGCATAGGAAATTCCAATCCTGTCCGCCAATTAATAACTCAGAATTGACTGTTGTGTGTTTGCATATATATTTTTTTTTGCTCATAATCCCAAATTTGATTTTACAACAAACTTTCCCCAAGACCTTCCACTATTCCATTAATCAGCAGGTGGGAATATAGATATACCCCATAAACCAAAGGGGAACATTTATAAAAACACACATATGCACACACGCCCAACTGCACCACCCCAATCACATATTTTTACTCTCCAGCGGGAGATACACTTTGGAGAGTCACTTCCTCTCCCCACCCCTTTTTCCCATCATTTTGCAATGAACAGGCTAGACGCTTAATCAAATCCTCAAAAACAACAGGAACTAGCGGCTACTAGTTACAATGGGGTCAAACACTCCAGCCAATTCACTGTCCTTGAAGGCACTGTTTTAATCCACTTATTTCTTCCGGCAGCAAAAGCTATTAATGAAAGTGACTCGTCTTCATTCTGAGGCATACAGTATTAAAAAGGCGCTGCTTTTTCATCACCACCTCAATCAGTGCCAAACACTCACAGATTGTTGAACAATAGTACAGCTGAACCACATTTCCTTTTGCACGCCCATGCATCATTTGAGCTTGTACTTCATCACTGCCATTTCAAACTGCTAGGGCCGTGTTTCTCAACCATGGCAACTTTAAGAACTGCGGATTTCGTGCTGGCTGGGGAATTCTGGGAGTTAAAAATCCACACATTTTAAAGTTGTCAAGGTTAAGAATCACTGTACTAGAGTAAAGGAGCTGAAATCTTGACAAATAAAATATATCAAAATGTAGATAACCATCCTGTTAAACAGCAGGTTTGTTGTAGCAGGTTCTGGAATAGCTGCTTGAACAGTTGAAAAATGCTGATTAAAACCCTCAATATAATCGCTGAATTTCATAAATCATCACAGAACACAACCACTGATACACAGTATATTGTTGCATCCCAGCATCGGTGGTTTGCTTTTACTGAAACCTGCTATTTTAAGATGCCAGGCCCAGCACCAGCAGAAAGCATTAGACCCTCAGCCAAGTCCTCTTCTCTGGAAGTATTCTGATGAGTGCTGGGCAGAGGTGGAATTCAGCAGGTTCTGACCAGTTCTGGAGAACCGGCAGCGGACATTTTGAGTAGTTCGGAGAACCAGTAAATGCCACCTCTGATCAGCACTGCCTCCATCTATTCTCTGCCTCCCGAGTCCCATCTGATCAAGATGGAATGGGGATTTTGCAGTATTCTTCCCCTGCATGCCCACCAAGCCATGCCCACTAAGCCATGCCACACCCACAGATCTAGTAGTAAAAAATTTTGAATCCCACCACTGGTGCTGGGCATCTGCCGTTTTAATGATCTACAATAGTCAAAGTCAATGATGGCTAACCTTTTTTGACTCCCATGCCAAAGGTGTGGGGAGCGCAGGGGGGGGTCGTGTGCAGGAGGGTCGTGTGCATACCCATAATGCTATGCGGATGACCCCCACATGCATGCACACGCAAACCACCAGGCACATGCACGCATGACCAGCGCACCCACTCCCCAATTTTGGCACATTTTTTCACCTTCCCCAGGCTCCAGAGGTTTTCAAAGAGCCTAGGGAAGGAGAAAACAGCCTCCCTCCCCCTGGAGGCCCTCCAGAAGCTTCAGGAGCTTCCCTGAAGCCTCTGGAGGGCAAAAAAAATGGACCTATGGGGAACCCAGATGTTCGGGAATGGTGACTCCTGGTTTGTCCGTAGGGGCGATTTTCAACCTCCAGAGCCTTCAGGAGGCTTCCCTGAAGGCTCTGGAGGGCAAAAACCGGCTCTATGAGCAAACCAGAAGTGAGTTCCTGTTTGTCCATAGGGCTGGTTTTTGCACTCCGGAGCCTTTAGGGAAACCTCTAGAGGGCAAAAAATGGCCTCAAAAGAAGGCTGAAGCAGCTGGCCAGCGCATGCATAAGCACTGACCACCTGGCAGGGCATCACCTTGCATGCCCTAACAAATGGCATGTGTGCCATAGGTTCGCCATAATGGGTCTAAGTGTTACTCCAGGTCAACCCCAGGCAATTAGAGTGGTAGCTGGTACAAGCAACATGACCCAACCACTTCTTGTTGGGCTGTTCTTCCTCAATGATAAAGATGAAAATGGGACTCAAGCTGTCTCCATAAGTATTTAAAAAAAGAATAATTTAAAACAAGAGGCAAAGTATCTAAACAATATTTTCTAACCTAGAGCTCTTTAGATATGCCAAGACTGTAATTCCCAGAACTCTCAATCAAGAATTGGATGATCTAATATGGGTATAAGAGTTATCTTTGTGATTGATTGTTAGGCTTATCTGCCCCTGATGCTACCTAGCTGAAGTTGGTTTCTAAACAATACCTACAGGCATATCCCTGGATAAAGGGAAAGATTCTTTATAATGAGCAGCATTAAGCTGACTGCAGCTAACCACAAAAAGTTTAATAAGTTTTGGTGTGATTTGTGCTTGAATGGAAGAATGACATAAAATTTCAGGATTCAGGATTACAGCCTGGATTAAGAAATAGAAAAAGAATATTAGAAGAAGAAAGTAACAAACTATTATCAATGTTGCCAGAGGTGGTATTCAGCAGGTTCTGACCAGTTCTGGAGAACCGGTAGTGGAAATTTTGAGTAGTTTGGAGAACCGGTAAATACCACCTCTGATTGGTCCTGCCCCCATCTATTCTCTGCCTCCTGAGTCCCAGCTGATCAGGAGGAAATGGGGATTTTGCAGTAACCTTCCCCTGCCGCCGCCACTACCAGTTTGCCCGAACTGGTGTGAACCGGTAGCATATCACCTCTGAATCAGTAGCTCTTTATATCTTCTCTTCCCAAACATTTCTGTCCAACTTCCATCTAAATTCTAATTTGGGATTTTTTTCTGATTGGCATTAACACAACAAGGCACTCAAGATCAGAAAATATCCCCTATATCCTCCCAAACCATTTTGGACTTGTATCAAATTAGCATGAAATGTACGGAAGAATATTTTCATATGTGGAATAATTTGGAGAGACTCTATTCTATGAGGAACTGTGCCACTGAACTGATACAATATACTGAAAAATCAGACTCTATAAACTAACAATAATGATGATTGTGTCCAAAGCAAACATACCACCTGTATTTTATTCATTAATAGTTTTACAGAAGAAACTAATGGCAAAGTTGAGATCTTGAATACCTTTCAGCAACCAGTACCAAAATGACAACAAATAACAAAATGCTTTATCTATCGTGGAGCCAAGTAAACCATAATGCTATTAAAAATAGAGACTGTGGTGACATTTGCTTTAGTTTTTACATGTTCATAAACTGGCCCCACAAGAAAGATAAGCAATTGCGTGGAATGATCCTGAGAAAAACAGCAACGTGTTAAATTGTTTCTCCCACATAAACCCCCAAACTCAGTTTTAGAAACACACATCCGGAAAAATATTCTAGGTGCATAAACTCTACCTTTATTTTATAACGAGCCATATGCGTCCAAATAGCATTCAAGTCCCAGCTGAAGGAGGATTTTTTTATATTCAACTAAGGATCATGCAATGAAATGAAAAGCAAATTCAGAGTCTGAACTATCACAGTTGCACTGACATATTTTGAGGCATATGGCAACTTTATAATGGCCGTTGGAGACGAAGAGCTCAGACTGCACAGCAGTCACTGGATTTAAGATGCTTCACATAAGGCAGATTCTCTTTGAGGAAAAAACAAGGAGGGAAAAATTAACCCTGTAATTGCAATGTATCGGCCATCTGAACTCTTTCTCGCCAAGGCTAGCAATAACCTATTTTGAAAATCATAGCAGCCTTCCGTTATCACACTAAGCCCAAATATAATTTGCCCAGATTCAATTTGGCATGTTTTCACATTCAACCATTGGCTCTTTAAAATACAATTAATGACTTTGAGTATGTTATTCTAACTCAGAAAATGACTGGTTCCCGTAGAGGATCAATACAAGATCATCAAGGTTTCACTTTTACAAAAGGATTTATTTTTATTATAATTTAGTAAACAAATTAACGATGCTCTTGGAAAAGGCACTGTATGGCTTGTAAAGCAAATCCACTCACTACAAAACATCCCATTATACACACCCTGTGATCACATGACAATCATCTGGGTGGTTAACAAACTGCCTTAATCATGACCGGTTGCCAAGAGCTCCATGATTAGGTAATCACCTTTTCCAACCATTTCTGCTGTAATGAAATTCAATGGGACAATAGTTGGGAAGGCGGCAAGCAGCTGCACACCTGCCAAGAAGACTCCCTCTTGTCTCTGGGCGCTTACTGAAAGAGCTTCCTGTCAAAGGATTTGAGTTCTGTGCCTGCTTGGATTTCAGGTAAGGAACCCTCTCAGCTCTAGGGACTGGCTGAAACAGCTTCCTGCCAAAGGCCAACCAGGCATGGAGCTGAAATCCTTAGGTAGGGAGCTCTTTCAACCAGCCTCCAGAGATGAGATCCAAAATCCAAGCAGGATTTTTAGTCCATGAGCAGAGAGGCAATGTGGTAAGTAAGGAGTGCAGAGTGCCTCAGGATGATGGGGGAGACCCAGGGCAGGTCGCATTCAAATATTTCTCTGCTCAGGGGCTGAAAATCCTATTTAAATGGGAGAGCTTTCAGCTCCTGGCAGAGAGGCACTCACACGCAGCCTGCACCACATATATGTCCCCACCCCACCACCAGTGCCTCCTACATACCTTATTTCCATCCACTCAATGGCCTTTGACTTAACAACCACAGGCAGAAGTGCCAGGATTTAGCAGTCATGTGACAGCTCACTTACCTACCAGTTCACTCAACTATCAAGATTCCAGTTCCAAAAATGGTCACCAGTTGAGGGCTACCTGTAACCAGCTAGCTGCAAGCTACCACACACTTAACAGTTAACCTGAATATAAAAATTAGCAAAGGAAGTGAAAATCGCTTTAGTGTCTAACTTACAGATTTCCACAGGATCCACTCTAATTATTTCAAATGAAAAAAGCACCCTTGACAACAGCCTTTTGATGCTCTGAAAGGGTAGCAAATAATTAGGTAAGATATTTCATTGTTTCCCTGCAAGAGACATGTTGTGGGGAAGAACTCGTAATAAAAGTACCATGACCTCCATTCACATTGGGTTGTTTTCTGGCCACAGAAAAACACAAAGAATTGATACTGCAATTTTCCACTGATTTAATTATTATATGTTTTAAATATTATTATCCGTTTAAAAAAACTGAGAAAAAGAAAATGGCAATCCTGGTCACTTTTGTAATATGGTTCGGATTTTTTTTTTTTTACATTCCTCAAGGTTTACTTCTGATTCTATCTGACTAAACAATTGGAGATTTTTTTAAAAAATCTTTCAAGCACAACTTGAGTCCTGATGACTAAATGGACTTGCTCATGTTGCTTTCTTGGCACCTAGATTACATAGCCTTAAACATGTTCTTCCAAATATGCAACTCCAGATAAATTGAACCACCATTCAGATCATCACTGTCAACAACTGAAGATGGTGAAGGGTACCCTCAGCACTCAGAACAATGCCAAGTGGGGCAGAACTGTGATGAAACACTGATCTCCCACTCTGAATAAGGTATGCTAGGTACAAGCAAACAGGAAACCTGAAATAATCTGCATAACCTTTTTCCAGGTTAATCTGTTAAATTAAAATCCAAAACATTTGAGGACAAGGGGATGGGAGGAGACGGGAGTGGAAGGGAGGGGAAGGGAAGGATTGATATTGCACTCAGACTGTTATTTAATAGAAAAAAACAATACAGCGACATAAATACAACGACATAAGCAAGACAAATCATACATAACAATATAAAGTAAAACAAACAGATACAAATGCCGTTTTAGACATACAACCCCCCCTCCCCCCCCCCCACGGTGACAGTCATTCACAGCCCAGTTTTTCTTTCTTTCCTCGTTATTAGATCTCTAAGCCACATCTTCTCATTGCAAGATTCAGGGATCTATTACAGTACCTATGTTAACTTTCCCCATTTTAAGTCCCTGCTGTTCTCCTAGTCGCCCACATATACCATAGGTTCCAGCTAAGAAAATGTTCTGTTTCTCCTTTGTCCCTCAGCCAACCCGTCATTCTGTCCATTTCTGCACATTCGTAGATCTTTTTAATTAATGCATCTTCCGGCGGTATAGTGGTGGATTTCCAAAATTGTGCATAGGTTATTCTTGCGGCCACAATTATATGCAGGCTCAAATGCCATATTGAACTGCTTATGTTATCTGGTTTGATGCTTAGTAACAGGTTCTCAGGTCTCCATTCAATGTTTGCCCCGGTAACCTCTTTTAACCATTTTTTAATCCTTTTCCAATATTTCGTGGCCTCAGTACAGGACCACCAAATATGGTAGAATGTGCCATCCTTTCTTCCACATTTCCAACACAATGGAGATAACCCAGGAAACATCTTAGCTAACCTCGTTGGGGGGAAGTGCCACCTATAAACCATCTTGTATATGTTTTCTTTGAATGCAGTGGATGTTGTAAGTTTAATGGTCTTACTCCATAGATCCCACCATTTGCCCATTTCAATTTCATAACCTAGGTTTCTCTCCCATACTGTTAGAAGGCTTTTGTCATTAGTATCTTGGCAGGTCAAAAATTGGTAGATCTTCGATAACATTTTTTTGTCTCCACCAAACAAGATCTTATCTAGCCCCTGAGGGTTTGGGTAGATCCCGAAACGTGCCTTATCACTTTTAAACCTGTTTCTAACCTGTAAATATTCCCACCATTCCAAATTCCTGCCCTGTTGCTCTAATTCCATCTTTGTTTTTATGTTGCCCTCTTCTGTCATAATATCTTTATATGTTATGTTTCTTGTCCAATTAAATAAACTCGGATGCGTTAAGGCCTCTAATGGTGCCAACCAACACGGAACCCTAAGATAATATTTTTTCCTCATTTTTTCCCAGACCCCCATCAAAATCTTCCGAATATAATGTCCCATGAAGTACCTATGGGGGTGTCTCTTTCTTGCCAGAGGGAGGCATGCCATCCCTGGGGGAGGTCATGTCCCTCTATAGCCAATAGGCGCCTTCTATTCAACATCACCCAATCTTTCACCCATGTCATGATTGCTGCGTTATAGTATGCTTCCCAGTTGGGTACTCCGAAGCCTCCCAGTTCTCTGCGTTTTTGTAAAGTTTGGGCTTTAATTCGTGCTTTCTTGCCTTGCCATATAAACTGTGTCACTATTGTCTCCAAGGATTTAAAAAAAATTTTGTCCAATTTAGTTGGTGCCGTTTGAAACAAAAACAAAAATTTTGGTAATACATATGTCTTGACTGTCGCGATCCTGCCCATCAGAGACAATTGTTTGCTACTCCAATTAGTCATATCTTTGGATACCTGTTGTAGTAATTTCATATAGTTATCTACCTTGATAGAGGAACATCTCTCCGTCAGCCAAATTCCCAAATATTGTATTTTGTGGGCCATGTTGATCCCTAACAGGCTTTGTACTTCCCTTTTCTGGTTCAGAGTCATATTTTTAATTAACAGTTTTGTCTTCTCTTTGTTTATACGTAGCCCCGCTATCCTACCGTACTCTTCTATTTTACATAAAAGTTGTATCCCAGACGCCATAGGGTCCTCCAGGATAAAAACAAGGTCATCGGCGAAAGCCTGGACCTTGAATTCCTGAGCTTTGACTCGTAACCCTTTAATTTGTGTATCGCTTCTCACTATTCTAAGAAGGGGTTCTAATGTGAGGATAAACAGTAGGGGGGATAGCGGGCATCCTTGTCTTGTGCCTTTACCAATCACAATGTCACCCGCCTCTTCTTCGTTTACCAATATTGTCGCGGTTTGTCGTACATAAATTGCCCAAATTGCATTTAAAAAACTTTCTCCAAACTTCATGTTTTCTAGTTGTGACAACATAAAATTCCAATTTACCCGATCAAAAGCCTTTTGTGCGTCAAGAAACATAAAGGCCACTTGTTTGTCTGGCCGAGCTTCATAATATTCTAAGGCATCCAAAATAATTCTGACATTGTCTTTCAAATGCCTTGACGGCAGGAAGCCATTCTGATCAGAGTGTATAAATTTGTTAAGGAAAAATTTGAGTCTATCTGCCAATATAGCTGCAAAGATTTTATAATCCACATTCAAAAGTGAAATGGGCCTATAGTTTTTAATTTGGGTACGGTCAGCTCCAACTTTAGGCAAAAGGGTTATATAAGCCTCGGCCCATGATTTCGGTGCAATAGAATCCGTCAAGACAGCATTAAATATTGCTATCATCTCCTGTCCTAAAATTTCCAAAAAAGATTTATAGATTTCAACTGGCAAACCATCCATGCCAGGAGTTTTGTTGTTTCCCATTTTTTTAACTGCCTTTTCTAGTTCCTCTAATGTTATCTTTTGGTTCAGTACCCCTTTTGCTTCATTTGAGATCTTGGGTAGATTTGCATTATCTAAAAATTCCTTAATTTGGACCTCAGAAACTTCTTCCCTACTATATAGTTGCTGAAAAAGCCTTGGATAATTTCCTGTTTCTCCCCCTTGGTTTCTACTAATTCCCCTTTACTATTCTGCAGTTGAGCTATATGTCTGCTCTCTCTTTCTTTTCGAAGTCTATAAGAGAGCCAGCGACCTGGTTTGTTAGCATGCTCAAAAAAGTTTTGCTTAATCCCCCTAAGTTTTCGGGCGACATTCTCCTGGTCTAAAAGAGAGATCCCATGCTTAATTCTAGCCATTTCTTCTTTTTTCCTGTCGTCTAGTGGGTTCTGTTGCAAGGCTTTTTCTACCACCTCCAGTTTAGTTACCCATTTTGCCCTCTCTTCTAATTTTTTCCTGTGGGTACCTATTGTATGTTTAATAGCTAGGCCTCTCATATAAGCCTTGGCCGTATCCCAAAGTATTTGTGGGGTTACTCCTTTCCTATTTTCTTCAAAAAAAAACCTCATTTCCCTTTTAAACATTTGCTGAAATTCTTGTTCTTTCACTATCTCTGTATTCATCATCCACCTTCTCGTCCTCCCCTGCCTTACTCCCTTCCACACCAATAAGAGTGGATTGTGATCGGCCCAGGTGTTGACCTCAATTGCTGCTTCCTTAATCAAGTCCCCAATTTCTGGTGTCAACCAGGCCATGTCGATCCTAGAACAGGATTGGTGTCTATGTGAAAAGAAAGTAAATTGTTGTTTCTGTGGGTGGAGTTCACGCCATACATCCTTTAATTCATATTCCTCCCTCATGTCTTCAAAGGTTTTGGGGAGAACTCTCCTCCTTTCTCTTAATTTCCCCCCCTTTTGGATGTTTCCTGGGTTGTAATCCATTGTCCTATCTGCCACCGCGTTATAGTCACCCACCACACAAATATGATCATAGCCTAACTCTGCAATTTTTAAATGCAACCTTCTAAAGAAGGTACTTTGGTTGTCATTCGGTGCGTATATGGCCACCAGCAAGATTTTATATCGACCAAATTTCAATTCGACCATTAAGATTCTACCCTCCCCATCCGTACACACCAATTTAGAATCGATATGGTCTTTAACATACAACACAATGCCCCTTTTCTTTTCATCTGCTAAGCTTGTATACATTATACGCAGCCGGGGGTAATTCAACACATTTTGCTGGTGGTTCGCTATATGTACTTCTTGCAAGCATGTCAAATCACAATTCTTTTTCCGTAAAGCATTTAGTATTTTATTTCTCTTTCTTAGTGAATTCAAACCATTTATATTTAAGGAGATTAAGCGAAGTTCATCCGCCATGTTTATTTGTTTAAGGCTTTAGCTTTTGTTGTCTGCCTCGTTTGCGGTCTCTCATCTCTGCTTTGTTTCTCATTTCCCCCTTTCTCATCTCCCGGGACACTATTCTTTCGCTCCTTTCCTTGGCTCTTATTGTCCAGTTCTCCCTCGTTATTCTGAGTTCCCTTCTTCAGCTGGCTTTCGATACAGTCTTGCGCATCTTGCAATGATTCAATCCGAAACCTCTGGCCTTGCCAGAAAAAAGATAACCCTTCTGGGAAAAGCCACCTATACATCACCTGAAGTTTTCTCAGTTGTGTTGTTAGGTCCTGATATTTCTGCCTCCTTTCCCTCACTCTTTTTGGTATCTGTTTTAGTACTATGACCATCTCCCCCGCACACATGGTATTCTGATCACGTGCCTTCTGGTAAATTTCTTCCCTCAGGGATCGCTTAGTAAACCTCACGTGCACTTCACGTGGCAGTTTCTGTCTCCTAGTATAAGAAGTATAGACTCTATATACGTCATCAATGTCGCTCTGTATCAACAATTTATCCTATAAAAGTTTTTGTGGTTGGCTTTGGAACTGACAGACTAGAATTTTATCATTTCTTCTAATAGCCAACTCACCTGATAAATGCCAATAAGACTCCAGCTGAAAGAGAATAACTGAGAAATGAGTAAAAGGCAGCTGTGTACACTGCCAACTTCAAGGCTCAGAGAAATAGTGTGTGTGTGTGTGTGTGTGTGTGTGTGTGTGTGTGTGTGTATGAATGACACGGTGGCTCAATGGCTAAGACACTGAGCTTGTCGATTAGAAAGGTCGGCAGTTCGACTCCCTAGCGCCATGTAATGGAGTGAGCTACCGTTACTTGTCCCAGCTTCTGCCAACCTAGCAGTTCAAAAGCATGTAAAAATGCAAATAGAAAAATAGGAACCACTTTTGGAGGGAAGGTAACAGTGTTCCATGTGCCTTCGGCTTTAGGCATGCTGCCCAGATGACCACAGAGACGTCTTCGGACAGCGCTGGCTCTTCGGCTTTGTAACAGAGTGTTAGAGTCTGGAACAACTAGCACATATGTGTGGGGAGAACCTTTACCGATAGATAGATGATAGATAGATAGATAGATAGATAGATAGATAGATAGATAGATAGATAGATAGATATATAGATATATATATAGATATATATAGAGATAGAGATAGAGATAGAGATAGAGATAGAGATAGAGAGAGAGAGAGAGAGAGAGAGAGAGAGAGAGAGAGAGAGAGAGAGATGTGGGTCTGAGGCTTTCTTGGCAATAAAGTTAATAGTGGAGGGTGGTTATCATGCTTAGCCACATGGCAGCATCTACACTCCTTTGGGTCAAAAAGGGAGTTTGATGAAAAGTCAAGCAGGACAGGGACTTTGTGGAAATAAACGGAGGCATCCACAGGTATGTCGATGTCCATGGGCACCATGTTGTGGAATCCCACCATGGTTATAGGTCTTCAGCTCCAGACCCAGAAGAGCTCTTGCTAGAAAAAAATAGCACTTACTCCTGGTGTCTAACCACTTCTGACCACAATAATGAAGCCACTCATTTCACTTCATACTGTTCATGTTCTATTAATAAGTTTCTTTCCTTCTTGCCACTCAGCAGAAAAGAAAGCTGAAATTCAGTTGTCTTGTATAAATATAATGTTGCTGCCTTGGGCTACTTTCCAAAAGCATCTACATTATATTTATACAGAACAATAAACAACAAAAATGGTCAATATCAAATTATAAATATGGTCTTGCTTCAGTCTAAGCAAACAACAATTGTGATGTTGTTTCCTCCTTTGCTGCTAAGAATAACATTCCTGCTACACTAGCTGACAATTGTTTTGTCTGGAGAATTCCTTCTGATGTACTTACTGCCTTTTCACCGGTAACAGGATGCTCAGTAAGAGACTTTCAGACTGCAAGGAGATACTATATAAATAATAGGCCTTTCATTGCATATGTTATGAAGTGTCATAGTCTAATATAATTGGCACAGTCAAAAAAAGGGGAGTCAGCCTCAATGGAAACAGGAATTGATGCAGTAAGCAAAGTCCATTTCTCCAAAAGAGTAGGCATTATTGTTGGTTTCAATACATTATTGTTCATATTGTTAAAATGTTTATATTAAATCTTGAAACAAAAACTTTTGCGTTTCTACTGCTAAGAACAAAATTAAAAATTTCAACTTGTGGAGCAAATGCACAGTTTTTTCCAACTCCGCTCTACGGCATCCAGAATCACCCTCTGGTTTTGATACCTCTTTCTTAACATTTTACAAAGACTAAACACCGAAGGTGCATGGAACGTTGTTACCTTCCCACCAAAGGTGGTTCCTATTTTTCTACTTGCTTTTTTACGTGCTTTCAAACTGCTTGGTTGGCAGAAGCTGGGACAAGTAACGGGAGCACTCCGTTATGCAGCACTAGGGATTTGAACAGAGAAACCCTGAGTCCCATTCCCCATGGTAGTGGAATCAGGATGAATATTTTTTTATATTTGGGAAAGATAAAGGTAAATGTGAAGTTACTGTTTTGCAGGTTACTGGTGGGGGTGGGACCAAATATTTATTATAAGGCCTAGGCCCATGATGGCAAACCTATGGCACGCATGCCACAGGTGGCACGCGGAGCTATATTTGCTAGCATGCCAGCCATCAGCTCCAGCACGCATGCACATGCTGACCAGCTGATTTGTGGCCTTCTGGAAGGCCAGGGGAGGCCATTTTCGCCCTCCCCAGGCTTCAGGAAAGCCTCTGGAGGCTGGAGAGGGCAAAAAACAGCCCCAACAGGCCAAACAGAAATGATACATTTCCAGCTTCCAGAGAGCCTCCAGGGGTGTTGGGAGAGGCCGTTTTCACCCTCCCCAGGCTTAAGGAAAGCCTCCAGAGCCTGGGGAGAGGTCATGCACACATGTGCGGACGAGTTGCGCAGACATTTATAGTTGGGTGGGGAGGATTGAATTGGTATGGGCACATGTGCATGCACGATAGCGCGCGTGCACACAATTTCGGCATGCCATAAGAAAAAGGTTCGCTATCACTGGCCTAGACTGATCTAGATTCAAACACTGTTCAAATTCCACTGAAAATTGCTTAAAAGAAAACACAAAAGACTTATACGTACATAGCAGTTCAACAGGCCCCATCACTATTTGGGCACAAAGTGGCAGCCACAAAGTTCTACCAATGCATATATGAAACAGTAAGAACAATGGGGCGGAACAGCCTCTGAGAATGAGGACTTTGATTTCTGCATACTTGTATTTCAGATGAGTCTAAACACTCATTCTTCCATATGTGCCTATCAAGCCTCTCTCCTTCCAAATTGAATGAGGGAAACAAATCAGTCAGGTAGGAAATAACCACTTGCTTCCCTAACGTAGGTCTCTAAACCACTTGGCTGGAGGTATCTTTCTCAGAAAGAAAAATACTTTGCATTCACTTTTTGAAAGTTGGATCTATTGAAGACAATATGATGGGGATAAGACAGAGATGGTACTCAGCAGGTTCTGTCCATTTCTGGAAAACCAGTAGCAGAAATTTTGAGTAGTTCAGAGAACCAATAAATACCACCTGTGGCTGACCCTGCCCCATCTATTCTCTGCCTCCTGAATCCCAGCTGATCGGGAGGAAATGGGGATTTTGCAATAACTTTCCCCTGCCAAGCCCGCCAAGCCACGCCCACTAAGCCATGCCCACAGAACCAGTAATAAAAAATTTTGAATCCTACCACTGGGATAAGAGATGATTTGGCCAAACAAGAAAGTTAATATATAGGTCCATGAACAATAGGAATGGAAAACCATAACTTTACCTTAAAATGGAATTCTTTAGTTTCAGAAATCAAGAAGGTCAAATCTAAAGTTCTAAACGCCATCAAAATTAAAGCATACTGATCGACTATCATCACTATTCTGTTTCTGATATGGATTCAAGCTTGTTGTAACTATTTCAAAATTGAGCAAGCTTTTCTAAATCTGCTTACAAGTCCTGCTTTAAGTATTATGTGCTATCATGAAAATGTCAATTTTCAGATATCTGAAAGCTTCCTGCCAATCAAATTATCTTTTCATGTTACTTCCAATACTACCAGAGCAGTCCAACTTTATTATCGCAATAAAGCTCCAAATTAGCATACGTATCCTTGTTTCATAAAATGCTACTTCTGTAGAGATAAGTTAGGTGAAACTGAGAAAGGGTTGTGACCACGAGATATCTGCAGGGTTTTTTTCCTTCTTTGGCACACTGCAAGCAGGAGGAATGAACTTTTCACTTTAGTATTCATGCAAAATCTCAAAGCAGTTAGCCCTCACAATATAAGTGATCACATTCAGAAGGCATAACAAATAAGCCAAGAGCAAATGATGCACCATCATCAATAAACGTTATGCATGAGCAAACTCTTCAATCACCAATTTAAATCATTTTGCTTTAAGTCCCTCCACTCAACATTACAACATGTCACTGTTTACCAGTTGCATATTGTTAGTCGTAATTACCATGATCTTTATCCAATGGAAAAAAATTAGTATGAAAATTATTTTGGAACAGTCCACCAGAATAAGGCATATGGCTGGCACAAAAACACAAGTGCCGACCACCATGGAACATAGACAATCTGTGAGTCTGGCTTCTTCTTGCCAATTTCAGTGGTAGAAAATCAAAAGGAATTCAAGAAAAGTCCAAATTATTTTCTGTTTTATTGCTGCTAGCAGAAACCTAAGTTAAGTTTTCTATCCCTTACAATCAAAGGAACCTTTAATCATGGTAGGCAGCCTATTATAATTATTGCCGCTATGGTACTAATTCAGCCTTCTAATTTCTGTAATATCTAACAAAATATGCCTTTTGTTTCAGGGAAAGATAAATGGGCAGGAGTCTCACACCATGTAAATCATGAAGGTGATCTGCCTGCTGTTCACTATTACTCTACCTAAGGTTCTGGAATTTAATGTTCTCTTCTCTAATTGTTTTAAGAAAAACCGCCACCTGCAAATGCAAAGGCTTGAGAATTTGGATCATAAACAAATGTCACTATGCTAGTTTAAATTGTCAGATCTTAACCTTGGCAGGGAATATGTTACAATTTTATCTCAGATTAGCGGGTTAAGAAACATAGGAAGCTCAGAAACATAGGAAACTCTATTATACTAAATTGTCCCATTTAATCTAGTCCAGGGGTCTCCAACCTTGGCAACTTTAAACCTGGTGGACCTCAACTTCCAAAATTCCCCAGCCAGCTTTGCTGGCTGGGGAATTTTGGGAGTTGAAGGCTGCCAGACTTAAAGTTGCCACAGTTGGAGACCCCTCATATAGTCTATTAACACTGTAGTTCTGAAGATTCCAAGAGGACAACTAATACTCATGAAATATGACTTCCCAAAAACCTGGCAAACATCCTAAATTATGTAATCCGAAGAAAGAAGCAAGCAGAAGATATCTTCAAATCCTAGGAAGATTACAAACCACAATTTGTTGCCTGTGTTTGCTCATGCAATCCTCCCATAAGCATTCTAAGAAATAGAAAGAGGAGGTGTGAGGCGAGACTACCAATGATCTTCACTGAGGTGAGAAGAAGATCCTAGAAAAGCTGGAATGTTAATGAGCACATTACCTCAATTTGTTTTATGATAATGTGATATTTTGTGATTGGCCAGCAACCAGTTTATGGGAATGCTGTCAAAATTCAAAATGCCCCCCACTGATTTAACTAAATGGCTTGGGAATTCACCAGCTGTAAAGACTTCAACTGTGGAAATTGTGTGTGAGAGAGGGGGCGAGGGAGGGAGATGGACATTGGCATAGAAAGCAATATTTAAAGACAGCAGCTCATAAATTATCTCACCTGCCTTGAACTGAAACCTTAGAATATAAGGCTTAAGCAAAGACGATGACCTAAGCTGCATCATTACAGAAGGTCATGATAAATATTTCAGAGCAAGAGGAAACATATACCAGTCAAATTCACAAACATAAAAAGCCTAACTATATTTCAGAGAATAAGAGCAATGTTTCCCCAGTGCAAAATACTAACTATTAAAATAAAATTAAAAGCTATATATCCATCATATTAAAATTATGCAAAATTCATACATTAACCCATACACATATATTCTATTCTCTGCACCCCCTACTCCCTACCATTCATTTCTTTTCCCTGGCTCCTTCAAAGCTGCAGATAAAAAATTAACAACATTGGAAGAAATAACTGCAAAATGCAGAACACGGGTATCAATAATGCATGTTTTTTACTTTATCTCGTAGGTAAATTGCTAGAGGAAATGGCTGTGAGATTCTGGATGTGTTATAAATTGCTTCTTAGAAAAATCTACAAAAGAACAGAAGCATACCAGGTTCCGCTGCCATCAGTCATACAAAAACCATATCCCCAGCCCTACTGAAGAAATACTGGGCAAATACCATATTTTTCAGAGTATCAGATGAACCTTTTTCCCTCCCTTTTGCCTCTTCGAAATCTTGGTGTGTCTTATACTCCGAAAATACGGTAATTAATTCTCTTGTATGTCAGAATTGAAGATTGTTATGGGACATTATTTCCATACAACAGATGCTTTGTGCCTCATGATCAAAATCCAGCTTAAAGGAGAACAGTGAAAGTGTCTATGGAGATTCACAGTCATCCAGGTCATGGTTGAAAGGTGCAACTGGACTTTCTTTGTTTTCCCTGGAAGACGTTTCACTTCCCATCCAAGAAGCTCCTTCAGTTCTTCAGAACTGAACCAAACTGAAGAAGTTCCTTGGATGAGAAGCAAAATGTCTTCCAGAAAAAAACTTCCAATTTTCCAATTTACAATTTAATAAAATTTGTATGCCTCCCACTCCCT